>NC_044503.1:33304483-33309483 GCF_902362185.1 Chanos chanos | reverse complement strand
GGGTTCAAATCATTTGACAAATTCAAAAATCAGAGTTAGTTCTAGCTTTGAAATATGTGTGAGAATATTTCTCACTCGATAAGCAATGGAAAGTTTTTTTTTGTTTTTTTTCTGTATGCGTGTGTTGGCGAACGATTTTTACCGAGTGAAATTGAGCGAAGGCATTACTATAGACGTGAGTTTCGCTTAAATAAAAATAACAATCAAAGTGTCCTTGAGCTTTTTAAAAATTACGAATGCTTCCCACAAGGAATTTGAAATATCGTTTGTATGGGTTTTTTTTTCTTTTTGAATGTTTCAGTTTTAGTATTGGCGAAGACTAGGCGAAGACTAGGCCTTACAATTATTGTCACGTCATTGAATTGGCAAAATGAACAACGCCTCTCAAAAGTTCAGTAATTCCTTTTAAATGAAGTGTTTAAAATACTTTTTTTTTCTCTTTTACATGCTCTGCCTAAACCATTTGCACTGGGATGTAATGGATCACCTTTGAAGGATGCTAACATCAAACATACTGCTATCATCATATTATCTTCCTGACAATAAGACCGAACCACAGCTATTATTGAAATTTTGTTGTTTTAATAGGTTATAAGATTAAGATTAAGATTCTGATTAGGATTAAGATTCACATTAAGATTAGGACTGAGATTAAGTTCCTTAGTTCTTCAGAACAGTGTAAATAGTTGGTCTGCATGAAAAACAGAAAATCAATACAGTTTTGCTTGTGAAATTATTGTGGATCAAAGATTCATTCAACTCGCTGGACTCTTAACGTCATAATATAGAACACTGAGAGAAATTACTAGAAGAACAGATCTCCACGCAGCGACACGTAATAACTCACTGGATTAACTTTATATCGAGAGGAAATCATTCAGGACATCGATAGAAACATAAAACCACATACTGAAACAACAACAGCAACAACAGAAAAACAAAAAAACGTATTTGCTTGTGAATATGTCGTGGCTTTTTTTTTTTTTTTAATGATGCGCTCTGATGCAGCAGGGAGAAACTCTCCTGGAAATACCACCTCTGGGTGCCCAGATGACGTTGGGTTCAGCTTTGTGGTTGGGTACACAGTTTGGTTATGACTTGTTTCCTTGCGCATATATATATATATATATGTATATGTATTTACAGACCCCAACAACTGAATTTTCCACCTGCCTGTTAACATCAGAATCAAATAGCCACAGTTACACGGATAAAGTTCAGTACAGCAGTCTGGAAAAACGACTTGGTGACCTGTCAGACGTGCTGAGGAAGCTTCCGGAATGTTTTAATCCCTCATCGAGCAGTACAAAACCCCGTCTAATTCACTCTGGCGACTCCTTAGTGCACGATAGCGCGTTCATGATTTCAGTCGTTAACTTTCAGTCTTGCATATGTTGTTAGTTCACTTTTTTTTTTCTTTAACGTACTCTTTCGTGCCTTAGTGAAATTTCTGTCAATATGTCTCACCCGTTAAACACCTGAAACTTCAAAAAGCACCATTCTTTTTCAGAGATGTAATAGCTGTAGTTTCGAGTTACCTTTATGTGAGCACAGCTGCGTGGTATAACAGGTGAGCGAAAAACCTGAGATAAGAGAGAGAGAAAGAGTGTGTGTGTATGTGTGCGTGTGTGCGTGCGTGTGTGCGTGTGTGCGTGTGTGTGTGTGTGTGTGCGTGCGAGTGTCAGTGTGTGTGTGTGTGTGTGCGTGTGTATGTGTGTGCATGTGTGTGTCTGTGTGTGTGTCTGTGTGTGTGTCTGTGTGTGTGTGTGTGTGTGTATGTGGTGTTACTGTGGAACAGTAGCTGATCAAAGTGTTGGGCCGGCAGAACTTGCCCGTCTGGGGCATGGAGGAGCGGTTACCAGGGAACGTCAGACGTCTTAACAGGAAGTCATCGTTCCGAAAGCTTTGAGGCCTTAATGTGTCAGACAGTTTGACAGGACGGGGAGGGAGAGACAGACAGACAGACAGACAGACAGAGAGAGAGAGAGAGAGAGAGAGAGAGAGAAAAAGATAGAGAAATGAATATAAACTCAGTTATTGTCAGTTCTTTAAAGACTGACCTGTCTGTCGTCTTAAAGGTAATTGCCCTAAGATTTATATGGAGTTTTATGCTCTAGTCAGTATAGTTGTCAAAGGCTTTTGTGTTTTGTGTGTTCTATTGGTTTAGGGTCAAAGGTGGCGTGCTGGCCGACACAGCGATCTTTTCAAACTTTCGTTTTCTGCCTACTTTGTGAAATGAGGTGCTGTTGTGTATAATCAAACATATACGCCTATCACTTAAAACAGACTTTTTACCACAGTTTGCTGTGGGAAATGGTGATCTCCCTTTGGCTCAAACTTAATGTATGGGGAAATTTTTCATACAGATTTTTTTCATACATGAAACATTTATCATGTTAATGTCGGTACATTTTTAAAAAAAAACACACGCTGTCCCAATGAGGCCGAACAGAATTACTGAAGACAGACAGAACTCAGGGATATAACGGCGAATAAAGCAAAGAACCAGACAAGAGTCTTGGGACTCGTAGTCCAAAATCTTGCCTGTTATCTGTGGTCGAGAGAGAGGGAGAGAAACAGATTAGGGACAGAATGATACAGAAACAGAGAGGAGAGAGAGAGAGAGAGAGAGAGAAATCATGGACGCGTGAACGACAGACGAAGAGGGCCGTTTGCGTTTAGCCCCTCGTTTTTTTTCCGTTCTGGTCCGCGGGCCGCTTCAATTTCCGCCGCTTTTTTTCCACCTTACGGGGTTCCACACCTTCCTCTGGGATAGCTCGGATAGCTCTTACCGTTCTGATACCATCAGAAGAGCTTTTTGAGGAGGGAACCTCGCCGATCCATAGTCCGATTTATGGCGTCAGAGAGGAAAAGGAGTTGACAGATCCGCGTATGTTTATGTCGCTGAGTGGGTTTGACTCAGGGCTGTGCCGTAACGCGCGGCCCGACGCTTGCTAGGTTTCTCGGCGCCGTTTTTTGGGATTGTGGCAGAGAGAAGAACAGCGTAAGCGCGTTGGCGCTGGAAGCCGTCCCTGCGCGCTCGTGCGATCGGCCTTTGGGACTAGTAACAGTGCACTCGTGCACTAGATTCTCATTATTGTCACTGCACATATTACCAGCTGCAGAGCTGAGCTGCTACGCGCTGTGGTTGCATGTTTAGTGCCAAATAGATGCTTGTGTACTGTGTGTGTGTGTGTGCAGGTGTTTGTGAGTAGGTGATGTGTGAGACTTTTCTCTTTTTTTTTTTCCAGCGCATGCCATATTTTAGCGAAGTCCTAGTCGAAGAGAAAGTTAAGGAGAAGAAAGTTTCATTAATTCAAAAGATTGTGAATGATGCAGCTGTTTTACGAAGTGCTTTCAGCACAGTGAGATTTCACACACGGTGATTATAGAAATGTGTGTGTACAGTTTACATTCATACATGTCTGTGAGGTTTTTTTTTTTGGGCGGGGGGATTTCAACCAAAACAGTGTATTTCTAAAGCAGATCCATTTCTAAACTCCCCCTTAAATTGATCAAAGGCCTGAATATTGAAAACGGAACTCACAAATAACTCACCCTCTTAAAAAAAAAAAAAAGTATATCATCCTGATCAAAGAAAGTTCTTTTTTGCCTCCTTTTTTTGAAGCGTTAACCTAACAGTTCAAACAACACGAGACTGTCCATTTTAACGTGTTACCGACCCAAATGTCTCACAAAGAACTGTTTCGCTAACGGCATTAAGCTCCGTAAGGTAAGAGGGCTGCACGGTTTTTTTTTTCCCTCCCTCCTTCTAATCTATATAATGCTTAGTGCATTTTCCAACTCTCTCTGTACTCTTAATTTTTTCATTTTTGTCAATGAAGGGCACAAGTAAAACTGAAGTTCTTTCCTTCATCTTGAATTTTGGAGACAGAATTTCTCTTTAGTTTCCAACATGGACAAGACAATTTGCGCTTTTCTGTGATGTGTCTAGATTACAAATTGCACAATGAGTTTACAAAAAGCTCATTCTTAACTTTGAAATATGCATATAATATGTATGTATCGATATGGACACGTATATTTTCATTGTTTACCTGTTTACCAAGAGATAATGGTTTTGTATTGTATATCTCATCTGCTTTTATGTGAATGTGTCTTGGTCATTTGTTTAGCCTGCTATGCTGCTTCATTGATTCATATGAATGTTGTGAACATTATGCCCTTGATCCATAAAGGACAAGAGGTAGCTTGATCACTTGGCGTTAAAATCATCAGATAACAAAGTTTCTCTTAAAAAAAATTCAGTGATTCAATCCCATTAGTTCAACTGAATCTGTGTGACAATTTTCCTTTTCCGTTTTAGCCTCAAAACAGATTCTTTCTTTACATGCATCTGTATAGACAGTGGAACAGACTCAGTGTGGGGGCAATATTTGACATATAAACCATTTCAGCATAAAAAGTGTCAGCTGAAACTTTGGGAAAAGATTCCTTACATAGATTAGATATAATAGATTTTCCTTTTTTTTTTTGTATAGATAATAGATTTCCTTTTTTTTCCCGTAAACTTTTTCAAGGATAGTTTGACTTAATTCTCTCTGGTGCTGATAATGTTTAAATGTTTGATGCTTTATAAGTTCAGGAATCATACTTTTTTTTTTAAATATGTGTTCACATACTCAACCTGAACAACGTCCTCACATACTACATACGAGCATTTGAACTTTTTTGGAGCCTTGGTGTTGATAGTTTTAGTGATTTTTTAAAATTTTTTATTGATTTTTGATCACAGTCTTAGAAAACTGAGACTGCAGAATAGCTGTGCATTACCTGGGCTGTGTCTTCAGTACCTTAGTGAAGACAGCGGAAGAGTGAAGACTGTCTTTGACACACTGAAGTTTTTTTTTTTCTTCTTCTTCTTTTTTTGTCCCATCCTGTCTGTCTATCTCATGAGGATTTCCGCCAATGGAACCTTGAGGTTTTTTCACCAGTTTACAGTGCAAAATGCTGACGGGGGTTTCAGAAAAAAAGAAAAA
>NC_044503.1:33159483-33299483 GCF_902362185.1 Chanos chanos | reverse complement strand
CAAAGACTCGACGCGTTAGTAAGCAGGTCCGCTGTCTGTGTTAATAATATAGCCATTAGAGAGAGAGAAAAAAAAACAAACCAAAAACCAAAAACAAAGATTTGATTTATAATCTCAGCGTCCAGAGCGGTGAGAGAGCAGTGAAGCGGACTGAAAGAGAGAGAGAGAGACAGAAAGAGGGGAGAGGAAGAGAGAAGAAGAAGAAGAAGAAGAAGAAGAAGAAGAAGAAGAGGAGGACAGGACAGTTGGAAATGGGGTGAGAGAGGACCAGGGGGAGTGAGGGAGGACAGAAGGGGAGGAGGAGGAGGGGGGGGTGCATTCCTGGCAGTCAAAACACAGATGAAAGAGCGTGTTACTGGCAGCCGCATCCTTTGTGAGCAAGACAGAGAGAGAGAGAGAGAGAGAGAGAGAGAGAGAGAGAAGGAAGGATAGAGCGAGAGAGGGCATGAAAGAGGGATAGTCAGAGTGAAAGAGAAGTCAGTAAAAACCACTTAAAAAGAGCCTGAGGTTGACAGCTATGTGTCCACCTCCTCTTTCCTCGGTCAGAATATTCCCCCTTTCTCTCTCTCTCTCTCTCTCGCTCTCTCTCTCTCTCACTTTCTCTCTCTCTCTCTCTCTCTCTCTCTCTCTCTCTCTCTCTCTCTCTCTCTCTCGCTCTCTCTCTCTCTCTCTCTCTCTCTCTCTTGCTCTCTCTCGCTCTCTCTCTCTCTCTTTGTAACAATCAAAATCTTCCCTTTGGTATTCAGGCTTGTTTTGTTGTTTTTTTTCTCTGTCTTTCCTTTTATGACGTTATTGTTTTGGTTTGAGAAACCGCCCCCCCCCCCCCCACCCCTAGCACCACCACCTCTCTCTCTCTCTCTCTCTCTCTCTCTCTCTCTCCTCTGCTTTTAAAACACTTTGATGTGTCTCGTGGGAAAACAAAGACAAAGGAAAGCGAGAGGGTGATTTCTCAGTCATAACATCTTAACATGGGGTGAGATTTTTGGATTCCAGTGGTTCATCAGGGGACCTTTGTAGTTAATATTTGCATATTACCTGCGTAAATAACACTTTGAAGTTGTGTTTGGTTTCTACATTTTCCCACATTACTAAACCTGGCATATTATTTACCGCGTCTCATCTACACGTATCAATATCACAGTCACAGTTCGCACATCACGTCACAGTTCAGTTTGTCACTCTTATGGAGTCAGACTTCTGGTATCAGTAGACAGCTGTGCAATAGAGGACTAAGAACTGCAATTGTCAATATCAGCCTAATTTCTGTGTGTGTGTGTGTGTGTGTGTGTGTGTGTGTGTGTGTATGTGTTGAAAGAAATGAGTTTGTGGTTACTGGACAGTGTAACCACATCCCATAGCAACATAAAATGTTTTGGGTTCCAAGAAATAAGCAGGTTTGATTTACTGAAAACCCCATGCGCAAAACACACTCACACGTACATACGTAAAAATAAACACACACTCACACACACACACAGAGTTAACCAAGCAGTTGTTTGGTCCTCTTTTTTCATTCTTCCTAACTCTAATCTAGAAAGGATCTAGAGTTTCTCTCTCTCTCTCTCTCTCTCTGCTAATACGCTTATTAGGATTTCTTAATAGGGCTTTCATGGATTAACTTTGATCTGTTACAAAACAAAAGAGTGTGTGTGTGTGTGTGTTTGTTTGTATATATGTATGTATGTGTGTGTGTCTGTGTTTGTGTGTGTATCTAACCATGCATACATATTTGTATGTGTGTATGTACGTACGGGCTTTTGTAAATATGTGAAGCATGTTTTTTTTGTTGGTAAAGGTTTGTTTGGGTTCGACAGCAGTCGTTATTCCCAGTCTTATGAATTTTAACCTACGTAGAGACGAAAAGCCGGACTTTGATTTTTCAGTCGAAAGTAGTTTTTTTTCAGTACAGGAATTCCGTACCAGTCCAGCGTGTGGTTTAAAAGTTTTCCTCCTGCCATTTAGTCTGACGAGACTGAGAGAAAAAGTGTGTGAAGCAGTGGCTTAATTCTTGATTTTATTTTGCATCATGGTCAACTGCTGCCTCTTCTTCAGGCACACACACATACACACACACACACATACACACACACACACACACACACACACACACACACACACACACAAGATTTTAAGTTTAAAACAGGGTGTGAGTGCAGAATAAGTGCCTTTGTGTTGTGTGGCGCTTACTGCTGTATGAATGTGTGATGCGGCAGTGGGTGACTGAAAACTCACCTTTTGCATTTACTCTGCTTCCCTCTTGTGGCCAAAATAGTGAAACACAGAGAGTCATAATTTACATCTTCTCGCCTCATCATATTCATGACTCTTTCTTTCTTTCTGTGTGTGTGTGTGTGTATGTGTGTGTGTGTGTGTGTGTGTGTGTGTGTATGTGTGTGTGTGTATGTGTGTGTTTAGCTCAGATAGAGGTGATTCCCTGTAAGATATGCGGGGATAAGTCCTCAGGCGTTCACTATGGGGTTATTACCTGCGAGGGCTGTAAGGTAAGACCACTGTAGTCTTTAATCACCACAAACCACTAATCACCATCAATCACTAACGCCATCACTAGCTCCAAACCACTAATCACCATCAATCACTAATGCCATCACTAACTCCAAACCACTAATCACCATCAATCACTGAAGCCATCACTAACTCCTAACCACCAATCACTATCAATCACTTACATGACCACTAAACCTAAACCACCAATCACCATCAATCACTTACATGCCCACTAAACCTAAACCACCAATCACCATCAATCACTTACATGCCCACTAAACCTAAACCACCAATCACCATCGTCAGCATTTCAGCTGCTGTTTCAGAGGTACTGGAGGTGTCTCTGAATGACAGTGTGTTTGGATCTTGATTAATGTGATTGATGTGTCGTGTCCGTAGGGTTTTTTCCGGCGGAGTCAGTCGTCCAGCGTGTCGTACTCGTGTTCCAGGCAGAGCAACTGTCCCATTGACCGCGCAAGCAGGAACCGCTGTCAGAGCTGCAGGCTAAAGAAATGTGTCGCCCAGGGGATGAGTCGAGATGGTGAGAGAGAGAGAGAGAGAGAGAGAGAGAGAGACAGAGAGACAGAGAGAGAGGAGGGGGGAAGGGAGAGTAGTGAAAGAGGTGAAAAGGAGAGAGAAAAGAGAGAAAGGGGCCGGGGAGTTGAATGGAGGTTTCTTGTGTAATCTAGCATAATAGCGCCTTCTCTCCCTCAAAACATTTCCTCCCATCCTCAGCCGTGAAGTTCGGTCGCATGTCCAAACGTCAGAGAGACTCTCTGTTCGCCGAGGTGGAGAGGCATCGTCAGCAGCAGCGTCTTCAGTCCAGCCCCGGGGAGGCCCAGCCCGTGCCCCCTTACCGGCCCATCAAGGAACCCCGCTCACCTCATCTAATCCAGCCCCTGGCTCAGGCCTTCCCCTACCCCATGGACCCTGAGTTTCGCGGATGTCCGCCGGAGGTGCACCCCTACCTGGCATGTCCCCCAGGAGAGGTCCAGGCTTCTGCTCTGGCCTACAGAGGCTCCCTGAGGAGAGATGACAACAGTGGCCACACAGACCGCAGAGGTAAGAATGTGATGTGATGTGTGTGTGTGTGTGTGTGTGTGTGTGTATTCTGATCACATGCAGAATAATATAATTGTCTCTTTGTCTCTTAAGGACTAATGTAATGACTCTTATTCCTATTACACTCTCTCTCTTTCTCTCTCTCTCTCTGTCGCTTTCTCTCCTTCTCTCTCTCTCTCTCTCTCTCCCTCTCTCTCTCTCTCTCTCTCTCTCTCTTTCTCTCTTTCTTGCTCTCTCTCTTTCTCTCTCTCTCTCTTTCTCTCCTTCTCTCTTTCTCTCTCTCTCTCTTTCTCTCCCTCTCTCTTTCTCTCCTTCTCTCTTTCTCTCTCTCTCGTAGGCTTTGATTCCAGACGATCAACTCCTGATGCTGTGCTGAGTATGCCTGGAGGTGAAATGGGGTTACGACCTTATGACCCTGAAGATCCATTCTGCTCCTACCCTACCTCACTGCACATAGGTGAGAAATACACACACACATACACACACACACACACACACACACGCACATACATGTAAACATGTGCACATGCACACATACTCATACTGAACAGATGTAGCGTGTGAGTGCCATATATGGTTTGAAGTGCTCTGATGGGATCCAGTGTGGTGTTAAGTAGTCTCTGATCTATACTTTATTATTCCCCTGTTGAGAAGCTACAGTTCACCTCTCACTAAGAAAACTCATTAACCTCAGTACACAGGTTTGATGTGGTTTAAAAAGATGTGTAACAAGCTAAACTGAATTGAGGAGATGCTCTGAATTGGTCTCATTTGGTGGGAAGTGGTTACAAGAATTCCGTTGTGCGTTCTGTCCCTGTTCTCTTTGTAGGGGATTTCTGTGTAGACATAGTTAGCACTTTTTGAAAAGAGTTTATTGAGAGCTTATTTAAAGGTGGGCGTAAGAACCACTTTTTAGCTGTTTAATCCAGTTAAAAGCATTCATACCCAGTGTGAAGTGGCCTGATCTGGATTCATCCGCAGCTCCATCTGGAAAGTTATATGTGAACACATAACTCTGACCACAGGCTTGTCACTCCTACTCACAGCCTGAAAAACCGCCGTCGAAAGCCACGGTATCCATAACAAAAATGATCTGGTTTCAAATCTGGTTTAAAACGGTGTGAACTGGTGTAAACGGCTCTGGTTTGTCGTTGCAGAGGAGCTGTGCGCCAGCATCGTGCGTTCTCACAGGGAGACCTGTCAGTTCCGACCGGAGGAGCTCCAGGCGCTGAAGTGGAAGGTCTTCACCAGGGAGGAGGTCCACGCCTACCAGAGCAAGGTACCGCGCCATCATCCCCCGTGGAAACGACGACACCCACCTCCCCACACCACCGCTCACACACACACACACCACCACACCACCACACCACACGCCCATCTGCCACGCAACGCTTTTTTTTTTTTTTTTTTTTTTTACAGGTTTCAGTTCAGTTTTGATGTGAAACTATTTGTTCTTTTTTTTTTTTGTTTTTTTTCTCCTTCGTCTGCTGACATTCACCCTACTTTATATGTTTCGCCGACTCACAGCTATAGCGAGTTATAGCTGATTTGCTATGGTTACAGATATAAAAAGAGAAAGAGATGTTTGATTTTCCGTCTATTTCTCTCCCCCCCTCTCTCTCTCCCTCTCCCTCTCTCTCTCTCTCTTCCTCTCTCTCTCTCTCCCTCCCTCTGTCTGTCTGTCTGTCTGTCTGTAGACAGTGGATGAGATGTGGCAGTTGTGTGCGGTACGGTTGACTGACGCAGTGCAGTACGTGGTGGAGTTTGCCAAACGTATCCCAGGATTCCGTCAGCTCTGTCAGAACGACCAGATCGCCCTACTCAAGAGCGGTGAGACCTGCCCGTCAATCACGCACCCGTCAATCACGCGTCTGTCCGTCGCGCGTCAATCAAACGGTTGAAATTCAGGGTGAATCAAAACAAAGTTTTGTTCTTCGGCCGTCTTCAAAGTTGTCTCATCTGATTCTCTCTGCCATGCCCCCCTTTCTCTCTCTCTCTCTCTCTCTCTCTCTCTCTCTCCCTCTCCCCTCCTCCTCTCTCTCTTTCCCTCTCTATTTCTGTCTGTCTGGATCTCTCTCTCTCTCCATCTCTCAGGGTCGATGGAGGTTGTGTTGGTGAGAATGAGTAGGATATTTAACACTGAGAACAGCACCGTGTTCTTCGACGGGAAGTTTGCCGGGACTGAAGTTTTTAAGTCTCTGAGTAAGCCGGGGCGCAACTGAACGTTTGACGTGTTAGAACCTGCTCCCGCTGTCTATGAGGACTGAGTCTGAACTAGTTCTCTTTTTCTCTCCCTGTTTTTCAGTATGTGCTGATCTGATAGCAGCAGTATTTGACTTCGCGCACAGCATGTGTGCTCTCAGACTAAGTGAACAGCAGGTGGCGCTGTTTAGCGCACTCGTTCTCATCAACGCAGGTATGCGCTCAAACCAGACAATGAAAATCTAACCAAAATCAGCAAACGATGATGTTTATCAACCAGGAACAGAGTAACATGTTAAGATGGGAAGCGAGTAACATGTTCAAATGGGCATTCTCTCTCTGTGTGTGTGTGTGTGTGTAGATCGACCATGTCTAGAGGAGAGAGGAAGAGTACAGAGAGTGAGAAAGGACGTAGAGCTGGCATTGAGTCACATCTTACACAGAGACAACCAACAAAGCCTACAGAGCAAGGTGAGCGCGAGAGATTTAGGCCAAAGGGGCGTAATTCACCCCGTCACCTGACAGGGCAGGTAACCCACGGTAACCCACTGTCTGGATGATCTATTGTGTTTGGAAGGCTGTCAGAGGCTTAATTACTCATTGAAAAGCAATGGGCACTCCTACGTTTGGTTCACAAGGTTGTGCAGGGTTTGCACTGGGTTGATTGGCATATCCCGTGACATAAGTCAAAGGATAGAAACATCGTTTTGATTGGGGTGGGGCCACTCTTGACTCATAACAAATAAAACTAGTGTCGCTTTGTTCATTTGTTTTTAAATGTGATGCATAAGGAAGAGCGGAGATAATTTGAAAAAAAAAAAAAAAAGAGGACAGATCGAACAAGAGAAGAAATGAAGGAACGGGATGAATAGCCTTTTCGGTCAGTGCGATTGACTGAGGAGTTGTTGTGTTTTTTTGTGTGTGTAATTCCCAGCTGTACGAGAAGATGGCAGACTTGAGGTCCCTCTGTGCTTTGCACATGGAGAAACTGCGCTGGTTCAGGCAGCTGTATCCACTCACCATGCACTCTCTCTTCCCACCACTGTACAAAGAGCTGTTCGGGTCGGACACCGAAACGCAGACGCTGCCTGCTCACTGAACACACACACACACATACACACACACATACCTACAGACACAAGCTCACACAGGTTAACAGACATACTCAAATACACACATACTCATACACACGCAAATCATAACACACAGAAACACACACATACACACACACACACACACACACACACACATATCTACAGACACAAGCTCACACAGGTTAACAGACATACTTAAATACACACATACTCATACACATGTAAATCATAACACACAGAAACGCACACATGGAAGTTTACAGGCACACACACACTCACACAGGTTTACACACATACACAAGTGCACACACACACACACACACACACGCACACGCACACATATCTATTTACTAATAACAGAAGAGCATATGATCAGTGTTTCTGGGTCTGTTGACTTGACAAATATATTTTTGTAATTTCGAGAGTAGAGCACAGGAGAGCATTTTGAGTAGAAATACATGTGTGTTTGAAATATTTTTGTGCACAATCTATTTTATAGGAGAATGCAAGAACAAATGTTATAAATGCTTTAAAATTCAGGTATGTTAATATTTTCATTGCCAGAACAGGAACGGAAAAAATGTTTTAAGATTAATATGAAGATGTGATTATTTTTTGTGGATGCTAATATTTGAGTACACGTATCTGTTTTATCATATCCAAGATTTTTCTTTTTTCTTTTTTTTCTTTTGCTTTTACGACGTCGTCTTGATCAGTTTCAGTGTGACATCTGTAGACTCCGATCAACGCCGAAGCGTAAGAAAACCTTCGACGGATCTCGCGTTTATATTGCTTATCGTTCATGGTTGCTTTGAATGAGAATGGAAATGACTTGAATTACAAATTACTCAGGAGTGAAATGATAGAAGAAAAAAAAGAGAGAAAAAAAAAAAGTCTGTCACGCTGCTTTCCCCTGTTGTTTCTTTTCTCTTTGAGATCTCTTTGCTTTCTTTGTTCATTTAGCCTATGTATAGCTAAATACTCACTCTTTTATGGCTATGTCTCTTTGATTATAATTAATTTTTCAATTTATTGTGGTTATTTTGTCCCTACGAATTCACAAACTGCATTAATCGAGGTCCGAATGCGGGTAGGATGTTTATCTGACCTGTTCATGCTAGCATCTTAGATATGAGGTGTGCAGTAACAGATCATAAATTATTTCAACGGCACCGTGCATCATGTGACACACGACAAAGTTCTGCTGTGTTTTGTTTTGTTTGTCACATTTTAATTAGAGGGTGATTTTTTTTTTTTTTTTTACCTGGCGCACTGCCAATTAGATACCACCAGTTAGATACCACCGAGGTTAGCTGAAGTCAAAACCAACAGGACTGGATTCGGATATAAAGCGACTCCCCCCCTGCCCGAGCAACTTACGTCACCGATCATGACAACGCAAACATCGTCTGTGTGTCATTTCCGTGACATTAGCAGTCACTTCAGTGACGTGTATGCTTAAATGAGAGCTCTGTGTGTCATTAATGAGGGCTATAAAAATCAAATTAATACCAGGACTATAAACTCAACTTCCTCAGTCCAGCATCTTAGTTGGTGCTCCAGTCTTAAGTGAGGCCTAGTTCCAATGTTATGCTGTTGACTCGTGCCCATGACAACCGTGGACTTTTTATTTAGTCAATCTTAGAGATGCTGTTGTTGACTCATTGTATTGTATGCAAGCTTTGGACTTGTAAAGGTTCCTTTCAGTGTTTCCTGTTGCTCACTTGTGGAAAAATTCATGCTAAGTTGCCCTCCCCCCCTCCTTGTTTAAACCTTTATTTTTCTTCTAAATGTCCTACTTGCTGATCGTGATATTGTGGTAACTAAGGAAAAAGAGGCTCTAATAAACTTCGGAAAAGATTTAAAATGAGCGACTGAAGTTTTCTTTCTTTCATTTTTTTTTCTCTACGGGTCATTCTAAGTACAACACAAAATGAAAGTGAAACTCAACATTCGTAATATTTCTGATCAGTTTATACTGAAAGGGTTCCAAAGGTTTCTCAGAACATAGAAAAGACGCATTACTGCTGAAGCCTGAACCCAAACAGATATGTGTATGTGTGGGATATGTGTAACATGACACTACACTAATTCTACATTTTGATACGGTGTCAAACTGGATCCTTTTAGACACAGTGTCCCAGTTTCCAGTAAAAGAGTTCTGTTTCTGGTATGATAGAACATCTGTTAAACCTACAGGGGGTTTGATTTGTTTGTGTGTGTGTGTGTGTGTGTGTGTGTGTGTGTGTTTTCTTTACCCTCTTTCCCTCCATTTTTTTTGTTAAGTCTGCCTGGGAACGCAAGCTGGTCATGTATGGGTCCACCAGCTGTTGCATATGCTCTATGATACATCATATGGGAAAACAGGTCTGTGGTTTTCGCAGTACAAGTTCCTGAGTGGTTCCCGTTATGGTTACGAGGATTTTCCCTGCTCTTAAGACCAATGTAAACCATGGCTGATTAAATCATAACGCAAATCATATCGGAAATGCGCTGCTAGCAGCTAACAAAACTTTGACTAACTCGTCTGAATGTGGTATGAGGGTGTTGGAAGAGGCAAGATTAGGGTAACAAGCTTAATAAGGACTTCCAGATAAACTGCAGACTAACTACTCACCCCCCCATGGAGAGTGACGGAAAAATCCCGTTCTGAAATCCATGTCAAATTTCAACTGAAATTCAGAGAAGCTGACAAGAAAAACAAAGTAACTCTGATGCTCACCAGACAGAGAGATTCAGGCCAAGTGTTAAAGTCTTAGATCCGTGAATTCATTCCTCTCTTCTGTCCATCCATCCATCCATCCATCCATCCACACATCCATTAAGTGTAACTTTTGTGAGGTTAGATGGTTTAAAAGATTCTGAGTCATGTCCCAGACAAATAATCACACTTTACCATCTAGGGAGGGGGGGTCATCATTTTCCTAAAACAGATCTCTGTCCTTATCTTGTCCCCCTCACTCATGTGCTCCCCTGACCATCTGGGGAAAGCAAAACCAGGGAAGAGTAGCGGACCTGGAACCCGGAGCGGAAAAGGAACAGTTCTCAATGGGACCTTGGGCCCACCGAACTGGTCTTGTGCTCAGCACTTTAAAGACAAAATTAAATATGTTTATGGGCTTTATGTTTTTTTTTTCACCGTGTTAATACTATAATTGTGACGGGAAAACCGTGACTGCACCGAAAACCGTGGTGCGTGTTTAGGCTCTGGCTTGTGCTCTGGACGGTATGCATGCTGACTTGATTTGTTTGCAGTGCGGTTGGGAATGTAACTCCAAGTGTCCAAGACAAACAAGGCACCAACTGACTCACATGTGCAGCAGTGCCTGATCAGAAATACCATCATTGTATCACTGGCCTGACAGAGAGAGAGAGAGAGAGAGAGAGAGAGAGTCAGTCTGTGTAGCGTTGGCATGCATTGGCATTGGGTGTGTGTATGTATGTGTCTGTGCATGTGTGTGTGGTTTCCACGTGTCATGCATAAACCAATTTAACTCCCAATTAGTTTTTCCCACTGAAAAAAAAAAAAACTTTTAGAGTGAAACTGTTACTTTTTCCCACACGCAGTGTCACACACACCTTCATGCACTAGACAAAACAACGCACATTTGCTCAGAATGATCACAAACGTACCGTTCCATAACGGTTGTACCAACGGTCAGAATACGGATATGCCTATGTATTAGAATTATGAATACTAAATCGGGAGTCTGTGCCCAGTCAGTACCCAGCTAGGCTTATATGAACAGTTACATAAGCATCCTAGTTTGGCTTCGAATTACAGCCTAACAGGTTAACTAATTAGCATGGAATTTCTGTAAAATAATACAAAAGCCCGCAGTAAATATCGACGAAACAGCAACAACATAACAAACCCTCGAGCAATCGCAGTGTCTCTGTTGTTACAAAAGAAAAGAAGGCCTGACCGAAGTTTTACGAAAAACTTCTGTAACTTGAAATTCCCTTTCCTTTCAGAGAATTCTCTGGATACTATTTATTGTTTCAACGCTGCGAGAGATAAATGTCCTAATAATATGAAGGGTCCCGTTTATCAAGAGGAATGACACTGTTTTGACGTGTTTGACTGGACTAACAATTATGAGTTTTGATCATAACCCGATCTGTGCAAGGACTGGTGGAGGTTGCCCCATTTCACACAACACGTATTATTTACTTATGGACGTCTGTTGGTTTCGTGGCACAGTACTTCTGGGAATGATGAGTCCACGACGCATCAAATGCCACTGATAAATTAATATCACATTCTTTTTCGGGTAAACTTCCGTTACCCTCCCTGTGTGCCTCGTCCTACTTCGGGAGTTAGACCGTTGTATGAGTAATGACGGAAAATTGCTCTCTCTCTCTCTCTCTCTCTCTTGCCTTAAGCCGTGTCCTCCTCCTCCTCCTCCTCCTCTTCTTCCTCTTCCTCCTCCACCTCCTAATCTCTCGCGAACACTCGGGATTTACGCGTGCCCTTTACAGGCTCACATACGTACACAAACGCCAGAGAAACTGGGTTTGTGTATTTAAGGGAGATCGCACCTCCGACAAGGCAGTGCCTTGTAGTTCGCTGAAGTTAAACATATCACGATCACTGACGCACTTGGTGGAAAGCAATCACAGTCACTTTGGTAAAGCGCATATCCAGCGACGGGAGTCCTCGGAACCAACCGTTACATTTTTGAACCGAGACTGTTACAGAGTTTTGACGCAGATAATGGACCGGACATGGATTTTAGGGTACTTGTGCGGCTTTGTACTTGTGCTCTCGTGCAATGCATTGGAAGGTACGTAAAAGCCATCATATGATTTTTTTCCCCGTCCCCTAATTAGTGCAGTAGTTTATTAGACGTTTTACGACTCGTCGCTTTTCTTAATAACAGATTTCAAATAAATGCAAAAAATGTAGCGTAACATCCCGTTCCAGTTTTTTTTTTTGTTATCAGTTTTGGAATGCAATGTATCCCAACTCTTATCGCTGGCAGAAATTTGCACAACACCTTGAACAAATCTGTGCGTATTAAAATAACTTTATCCCGCGTTCCTGGCCCGTGATGATTTGCTCTTAGGTAACAGATTTTTTTCCCCCTGCATTGATCATCGTCGATTCAAAACTAAAAAGTGAGGTTGCACTTATGCAAATGTTCACGACTGAGTGCATGTTATGTAACTGGGCACGTTAAACTTATTTACGTCTTATTTCTCTAGGTCACCCCGATATTTATCAGCGAGAGCTTGACTTGTCTGAACTGCTGATGGGAGACAGAGGTATGTAGTTGTGTGTGTATATGTGTGTGTGTGTGTGTGTGTGTGTGAGAGAGAGAAATGTATGTTTTCTTTTCCTGTTTTGGGAATAGACTATTTGCACATTCATGCTCAATCTGCAAGTGTAGCAAAAGAATAACTTTTTTTTAACATGCAAGAAGTATGCTAAAAGGGAAGAGAAATATAGAAACACACAATTTCATATTTTTATGAGTATTTTGTCGTACAACAGAAAAGGCGAGGATTTGTTGCGTTGCATTGGCTTCGAAAGGCGAGTTTCAGGATGCCAATATCAGCATTCGTCGCTGGACACTGTAGGCGTAGCTGAGTCAGAGACATGTTCACAAGTTCCAAGACAAATTCCATAGCCTACTTCCACAGTTTCTATCGATCGACATTTTGACTTCTAATGTTTGCATTCTAAATCTCAGCGACAAAAACCTGTTAAATGCACGATGACTTCGTCGATAGTCTACTGTACAGCTTTACAGTAAGACCGTGATGAAAAACGGACGAATCTTAACGTTGATTATACCCTGTGCTGTCCGTTACTAGGTAATCAGATTCTCACTGACACACATTATTAATATGAGTAAGCTTGTAACTGTTTTTGACGCACTCTCTACAAACACCGGATATAGGAATGACCTGTCATAAGAATGAGCTAGAGCACACATTAATGATTCTTTAATGTTTAGAAGTGCTGTTAAATACAAACAAATATCGTACATGCCCCGTAGGTAACAGTAGGCGACTCTCAGAACTGTTTGTGTGGATGTTCGCTAATGATGAATACCTATAACCAGTTCGGTTCTCTCTCTGTGTTTTGTTTTTTCTGAAGAATGAATTGTGAGGAATGTATTTATTTTTCTTCTTTTTGTCACTTTACGACATGAGGCTAAATACCAATGGGCAGTTAAAGCAGTAGGCTATTTAGGAAATATCTTTGGTCGAAATATTTATCGCCCAGTCGAGAGCATCGTAAAATTCTTCTTCTTTTTCTTCCTCTTGGACTCAAAATGCATAGGCTGGAAATATACTTCTGAATCTCATTTTCTCTGTCCATAAATAAATCAACAATCTGAAAAGTTGATTTTTATCACCGAGGCTGTTCAATAATAACATCTTTCAGTGCCCTGATTTTAAACCAGTTGCTTTAATGCGGATCCAGACTGGGTTCTTTTGGATCCATAGTGTTGGTTTGGATGTTCTAGTCTAACGGGGTCAGATGTTGACTTTCTTTTAAGCAGCTGTACAATACTTGTGTCTATTGACTATTTGAGGTTCACACACACTCAGTCAAACACACTCAAACCTCTCCACATAACCTGCAGTTCTTCCTGGTTTTCCTCTATAACAGGTTAGAACAGCATCTCTTGTTTTCTGTGGTCTTTGTTTGTCATAGTAAATTTTCCAGCAGGTTGTTGGTTTAAAGGATTCACAATGCTCACATAAGATGTATTTGAACAGTCAAAAATCTTTCCTCAATCTGTACAGTTTGACCTCTCCCCAATGCTGACGTACACAGACTATAAATTGAATTACGTAATGCAATGTTGCCCAAGTTTATACTTGAGGTGCAAGTGAACATAACGTGCTTGTGAGGCCAGTTTAAGATCTTTGGAATTTGTAGTGTCTTTGTCCTTGCGAGGCCATTTGGGATGTCTGGAATTTGAGGTGTCTGTGGCATGTGTCATATGTAGATGTGAAGTTTACCTTTGGTGTGTGTGTGTGTGTGTGTGTGTTTTAACACAGGGTATGTCTGTCCATTTCAGAGTCTGGCAAACTTGACAGTGACATCATTTAGAGCCTTTGAACCTATCAGTAATCCTGAAATCATCGGCTAATCAAAGTTCAAAAGTGGCAACACTGTTCTCAGTTTTGAGAAATACTAATTAAAGCTGTTATAAGCTAACTATGTAATAATTTTTTTGTAAGATGGGTTTATTTAGTGAAAAATAAAATTCTATTTATCCCTTCATGCTTGGTTTGCGTTCATTGCTTGGTTGAGCTGACAAGTTGACAATTTCATGCTGAACTTGACTTTTCTTTTTTTTTCTTTCTTTCTTTTTTTGCTTTTGTTTCTCAGAGTTGGGTGAAGACACCCCAGATTTTAGCCAAAGAGAAATTACCCATGAGATCCCCCTTGATGTTCTACGAGCCCTGGGAATTCATGGTAAGAACTTTTGAGTTTTCCCCCTGTTTTCGGACCTCGGGAAAATGTTGTTATGGTAAATGCTTTCCTTATGGGGAGGAAAGATCTGGAAAACACATGCCTCTACTTCACAGTGTTTGTGTTTGTGTTCGTGTGTGTGCGGTTATGCCAAATCCTCTTCCGTTTTACCCATAATCTTCTGTTTACTTCTGTAAACATTCATACGCTTCCTCTGTGTTTTTATTTAGTGACTTAAGATGAAGTAGCTTTGTGGAATTTGATGGAACTCGTCCAGAACGATTCTTTTTTTCATGTGACGGTCTCTGTGTTTGTTTAGGTTCTAGTCCATCTGGATCTGTCCAAAGCCATGGTTTTTCTCCACGAGGTACTTAAACACAAGCAACGGCACTAAATTTACTGTTGAGTGAAAAATAACAATTCTGTTTGATTTAGTTTCTTTGCTTTACTTTGCTTTTCTTTTCTCTGTTCCATCCGTTTACCTTGTCTTTCTTCACTTCCTTGTCTTTCCCCATCTGCTATCTTTCTTTCTCCTTCTCCCTCTCTCTCTCTCTCTCTCAGGTCCCTCTCCATTTCGTCCTCGTTCCATGGGGCCGTACGTCCCTTTCCCTCCCGGACGGCCGACACCCGACAACCTCCTCGCCATCTGTCGCTACGGCAACAGGCGACCCCGGTACACGCGAGAGTCGCTCCCTCAAAACGGCTTCGGTCACCTGACCCGCCAAGCCGACGCCATTAACCGCGCGGAGTTGTGGTACGGCGGGTGTTGCCAAGGCAACAGTAGTCACGGCGACGAGGGAACGCTGTGCTGCGCTGAGCAGGCGGTAAGAGTCTGTGCTCCGCAGTGCTGTTTTACTCTGTGCAGTGACACAGGCTGTCTGACACGCCACACCGTGCGCTATAAGTGCAGACTAATTTTCCCTGTGTGCTGTAATTTCGACACAGGTTAGACCAAACTGTGCACCGGATTGCAGTCACACTGCGGCAGAGACAACTGAAACTGTGCTTTGACAGAAAAGAACCCCCCCCCCCCCCCCGCCCCCCCCACCCCCGACTGCTTGTCTCTGTGCACTGCCTCCGTGTAACACAGCTCGGCACAGCATGACGCATTTTTTTTTGCGTGTGTTTTTTCCAATGTATTGCTCCCTTTATTCTCTATTTATCTTTCTACAAAAGCGTTCAATCACTCTAAGAAATCTAACGCACACAACTCCCACCCACTTTAAACAGCTGAAGCAATGCGACTGGTTTGCTGTTACAAAACGATAAAAGTCCAATTCCAAATCCGTCCCTGTGCCTTTTCTGCCTCATTGCTCCCATGATGCACTTAAAAACCGATGAATCACACGGAATCACAAATCTGACCTTTTCCCACAAAGGCAATAAAGTTGCTTGGAATTGTTTGGAATCCTCAAGTCATGTTTCTCTGCGTGAAAGACCTGTTTTTAAATATACACGCTACTTCAAGCTCTGAGGGCCAGTTAATCAAGTTATGAGTTATGAGAGAAAAAAAAAATACTTGAGCTTCAGTTAGAATTCGTAAATAATTTGAGTAACCCAGCATTGCAACGTAAAACACAACTCAGTTATGAGTTAAGTTTTTTTTTTTTTTATGGTAAGACATTTACTGGAATTGTGAACGCTGATTCGTTTGAAGGATTTTGGTGAGCATGCCCAGTGGGACATATGAGAACAACTGTTTTGTCCAGTCTGATTGTCGTCACTGTAAAAACATGGTCAACCCACTTTGGTTAAAAAATGAACCCATGAAGCTGTGGGAAACCACAGTTGAGCCAGAAGGCTGCGAAGTTAGTTACCTTATAACTTTTAAGTTATCCTTTTCATTTTTTTATTTTACAAGGTGATGTTCTCGATAGACATTATTCCATTTTAGTCTGTACCTTTCTGTTCCTTTTGGTCCAGCATTCTACAGCACTGGATTCCATACCATTCCAAACTCTTCCATGCATCAAGTTGTGCTATGGAAACATCACCGCATAGTGTGTCCATGACCAGATTAGATGTAGAAATGTGTATCAAATCTGGTGTGGGGGTTATTATCTCTACTCCTTGCAGTTTACAGGTTTTTGTAGCTGTAACCCTGAGAAAAGTTTGGCCTTTGGATCCCCAGACTAAACAGAATTCACTTCTGAATTTTATCTCAGCCAAGGACAGAATATAAGAAAAGGGACATGCAAACAAGAACAAGGCTTTCCTTGAGGCTAGGCACAGTGTGTATTCACTCTCTCTCTCGCCCTCTCTCTCTCAGTGAGGGGGGTAAGTGAGTCTCTCTGTGTGTCCCCTGCCTTGATCCATGTCTGTGCTTGTGGTTTTTCTTTCTTCCTCTGTTTATTTTCTTCTTCTAATCCTTCCCACACACACACACACACACACAGACACACACACACACACACACACACACACACACACACACTCACACACACAATCGTGCTCTGAGAAAGGCACTTATCTAGTTTATCTGTTTCCGCAGTGGAAGCAGTCACTGTCCGCCTTTTGCGAGGAGGAGTTTAGCATAAAGACGCGTCACTACCACTGCTGTAAGGAGAGGACCGAACAGGCCAAATGGGAATGCTTCAGCCGAGACGCCCCTAACCCGTCCTATCAGGCCGACGCCCACGTTCCCCAACTTTCCCAGATGTCCCAGATCACCATCATTCCGCAAGACCTGAGCTTCAAGTGGAACCCTAACGTGTGTCCCAAATATGAGTAAGAATTCAGACACAGTCAAAGCTCTCTCTCTGTGAGATGACGGCCATTGCATTGGTTGGTAGAGAAATCGTGTGCGATGTTGCCGCAGTGTTTTTGAGTGTGTGTGTGTGTGTGTGTGTGTGTGTGTGCGCGCGTGCGTGTGTGTGCGCGTGCAAGTTTTGAGTCATGTTGTCCCAAAAATCTTCTTTATAGCACTAGAGGTAGAGAAGGTCGTACCACTGCCTTCTCATGGAGACTTCCATTGCTTTGAGATTAAAAACCAACAGATTAATAACGTTTTTGATTGGGCCGTAGATAAAACTAGTCTTAAACTGGTTCTTGAATGTAACCTCTAACCTTGAACATGGGCATTGGTGAAAGGGGGAGGGAGAACGGAGAGAGGGAAATTACAGTGAAGTGAAAGAGGGAAAAGCTTGAGATAGAGGAGAGAGAAGAAGGGAAACGAGAGAGACACAAAGAACAAGAGGAACAGACAGAAAAGAGCAGAGGAAATGCATTCTGAGCGAGAAAAATACTGTTGGTAAACCATCCTAATTAACTGTCTCGCTCTCTCTCTCTCTCTCTCTCTCTCTCTCTCTCTCTCTCTCTTCCATTGCCTCCAGGTCGGTTCTGTCTCTGAGGTCTCTCAAAAGGGGCGGCAATAAAGTGGTGGACATCGACTTCCCCCCCGGCCGCCCGGACGCCTCGAACATCGAACACGTGTGTGGCGGTCGCAAGACCCGCCCCCTCTACCTTGTCAAGTGTCTGCCTCGCAGAGGCTATGGCTGGCTGGCCCGTCAATCGAAAGCCATGAACAGGATGGAGAGGCAGTTTAAGCTGTGTTGTAAAGACAGCGCTGACAAGCTGACCTGCGCCGAGCAGAAGGTGAGACCCCGCCCACCTGGCTGTTTCCATAGCGACAAAAAAGCCAATCGAGTCAAAAACGTGTTCAGTTACGCCGCAAGACAGAACAAGCCAGTGTCTTATAGTTTTATGAGGCAAGCAGATGAAGATAGAGAATGTGTAAATGTCTTCAAATGTCATGGGGAGAAAATTCAGGGTTAAGTAAAGATTTTGAGTCAAATAAGAAAATTGATTGAAGAAAAGTTGGCATTAATAGCTTGAAACTTACTTTCAAACAAGAATACATTTAAAAAAGTGCACTAAACACGACTCATAACAACACAAAACAATAAAAAAAAAAAAAAACATTGGAAAAGAAGAAAGACCAGAGATTACACATGCAAATTCAGACAGTCATCCTGCAACACATCTAGGTTGTCAGATGTTTGTCGTTTGGGTTTTTTTTTTTTTTTCTTTTCGGGTTAGCCTGTTTTGCATCTACCCTTGCCCGTGAGCGCGTGTGAGAACCGTTTCGTTCCGGCATGTTCTGACACGCCCATAAAACGCGAGCATCCTCATCTCTGTGTGGTTTCCTTTGTGAAGGCAGCGCGGAAAGTCGCGCCCTGCGCGATGACTCACGCGCAAATCATCAAACGTTTAAACTTTTCAAACATGCATGACATGAACTGCACGCTGCAAAAAAAAATCATTGCAAAAAATCCCCTTAAACAGCTGATGATTCTAACAGCTGTTAATTTGTTTGTTTGTTTGTTTTTTTCACCCGGTGTACAAAATGACTGTGTCTGGTTTACTGTTCTAAACACTTGCTCTTCTCCTTTTATCATTTGCCCTTTTTTTTTTTTTTTTTTCTTAAAGGCAAAATAAGTTTTCTTTTTTTTTTTTGAAAATGTTTTTCAATCTTAGAATCTGTACACCGCTGCCTGTGAGCCTAACATAACTGACGAAGAAGTTATGGTTCTTAAGCCAAACAGAAAGCTGCGCAGACCAAACTGAAACCGAAGTGTCCGTTGTGTTTGAGTGAAACGAAACTTTCTGCCGACCCTCTCTCCTCTCCTTCATTTGATTCTCCGAGACAGTGTGAGAAAATAGAGAAAAGGGCTTTGTTAACAATGGGTGAACATGATTCATTTTTATATTTTTCTTTCATCCACCATTCCTTCTCTCTCTCTCTCTCTCTCTCTCTCTCTCTTTCTCTCTCTCTCGCTGTCTACCTTTCTCTCTCTCTCTCTCTCTCTCTCTCTCCCACTCTCTCTCTCTCTTTCTGTGTGTTTCAGTGGAGAGAGGTGATGGACATGTTCTGTCAGGAGGAGGAGAAGGCGACAGGGCCAGAGTTTGAGTGTTGTAAGCAGGTCCAGGGAGAGGAGCGCTACGCCTGTTTCTCCGCCCGGGCCCCCCAGCCTGCATACTTCAGACAAGAGATGGTGTTGAGTGTCCAGTCTACACCCCAGTCTCCAGCCATGCTCTGTAACACACACCGCAACATCAAAAAGAGGTGATATGACCCCTCTGCCTCTCTCTCTCTCTCCACCCCCCTTTCTCCCTGTCTCCCTCTTTCTCCCTGTCTCTCTCTCTCCACTCCCCTCTTTCTCCTTGTCTCTCTCTCTACCTGTCTCTCTCTCTCTCTCTCTCTCTCTCCACCCTCTCTCTCTTTCTCCCTGTCTCTCTCTCTCTCTCTCTCTCTCTCTGTCTCTCTCTCCACCCTCTCTCTTTCTCCCTGTCCGTCTTTCTATCTGTCTCTCTCTCTCTCTCTCTACACCCCCTCTCTTTCTCCCTGTCTTCTCTCTCTCTCTCTCTCCCTCTCTCTGTATCTCTCACACACTCTCGTGTAAGGAAACCCAGATTTACTCTGCAAAAGCATTCTGGCTCTGCAACTACTGTAAAATGTTAATTTTTTTTTTTTTTTTAATAGAAGTATCACTTCCCCTTTCTCAGGGGAAAGTCATGTTACAGAACTGTCACCTCCTCCGTTTGGTGTTTCTTGTAAAGACATTTTGAAGAAGCGCTGACAAAGAGGATGATGTAAAGCTGTCGTCATGACAACGGCTTTAAATGAAAGGATATGATTATAAATGTGAATGTGCTGCCGATCACTGCTCTGTTATGAGGTCAGCGCACAAAGTAGGCCATGGGGTCAGAACACTGTGGCATTGACTGAAACGCAGAATTCTTCATTTTTTTTTGGAAATTGTAACCTTAATATTTGAAGCTGGGGAATCCTGTTTTGTTTTCAGTGTTTATTCGTTTGTTTACAAGGGAGGTGCGGGCTTTCGAATGTTTATTAGGCATGTACATTTTTAGCACTGAAGACAGAGACCATAAACTGATAAAATGAACTTTGCTTTGACCGTACAAAAATAGATAGGGCAACCCCTCCTACATTACAAAGGAATTTTAATGCACAGAGACGAATGAATGTCTCAGATAAGCTTTATCATTTTAAAAGATTTTCTTTCTTTTTCTTTTTTTTTTTTTTTACACATTTAAACTACATTGTTGGGGTGTATTTTAGTGATATATTTTTTTTCCTCTTGGATGCTCATTTCTCAGAACCTAAAAAAAAGATGCTCGGAACACGCAGTTGTAAATATTTACAGCTGAACTCTGTAAAACACAATTTACAAAAGGAAGAACAGGCTGTACACTTAACTAACTTTGTGGTTGGCTTCATTACCATCTGTGCTAGTGATATAACTACCTCCAGTCACCAATGACTCTGAACTGATCTAAATACAAACACAAACAATTGTCATCCACATTTAAAAGAAGAGGAAAAAGGCCTGTAAGAGTTTATTTCTTTCGTGTTTATAAAACTTACTGCTTGCCATTAAAGCAATAAAACTCTTGCGTGACTTTTCCCTTTTTAGGTCGCTCTTGCCGTTCCCAGTCAACAAAATCGTGAGGAGTTGCTGCCACCCAGCGGGCAATCGGAAAAGTGCTTGTGTGGTCGAGAAGGTGAATTTTTCCCGTTATTTTAAAACGGACTGCTGTGTTTACCGATGTAAAATTAAAATGTATTAAGAGATATATGTCGTTTACCAAGGCCCTCGTTTGACGCTAAAACTTTTTCTTTGGCTTTTAGCTGGACTCCATGCAGCAGGCGATGTGTTCAGGGAGGGAACCTCTACCTGCCCAGGTTGATGCAAGCTGTTGCCAGAAGAATCAAGAGGATTCCCCAAAATGCCTCACTGAGATGGTGATGCGTGCCATCGCCAAGGCAACCGAGTCAAAGGGATTCAGGAAGAGAAAATGCGCACTCTCCTAATTCCCTGTCTTCACTCCACCCGTTACCTGCCAGCCTGTGTCAAAAAAATGTATATATTTAGTCAGCCGTTCGGTACATCCTTTCTCTTTGGGTGGAAAAGGAGCCAGTGTACATTCACTGCTTTGAATGTAGTTTTTTTTTTATAACTCTGTTTTCTGGTCTAAAAACAGAATAATTTTGCACCCTTTACGTTGTTTTTAACTGTCACCGTGGTTATAACGCAAAACCTTTTTTTTTTTTTTTTTCGTCATCTTTCAAATCTAATCCAGTGGACCCACATGACTGCACGGTTTTGAATGTTTTTTTGTTTTTTTTTTTTGACCGGCTAATTATGAAGCTCTTAATTAGCTGAATGAGATTTGTTAAGCTTTGTTTTTTTTTTTTTTTTTAAAAAAAGAAGGAAACAGCAGCGCTGTGTCTCCTCTAGACTAGACCAGGGAAACCATTTATGATGCTTATTAGATCCACGCAAACCAATGTATCACAACATGAACTGTCTTAAAACAAAAAAAAAGAAAGAAAGAAAGAAAGAAAGAAAGAAAGAAAGAAAGAAAGAAAGAAAAAAAACCACGGAAATTTCTATCGGTACCACTTTTTATACTCTTTTGCTTTGTGCTTGATATGTCAGATTACACACAATTTATTTTAATGAATGGATCCTCTTATCAAACAGTAGCTATTTTTCATACAACTTCAGAACTGCTTGGACAGTTTGTAGTGAAATTCAAAATTTAAGATTCAAGATTCCTTTTATTTTTAAGTCTCATTATGCAAGTATAAGATAGTGAAATTCTTAGGTTTTGGCTCCTTGACAGTTGCAGCGGCAATAGTAATAAATAATAAATGCACTGTGTCTCCAGACTAAAAGGGAGGTCAATGACTTTCTGCTTTAATGAAAGGTATGTATGAGGTGGAACCTTGTGATTTCTTCTTTGTCCATATAAAATTAAACAAAATCTTTATTATGTGGGGGTGCCGTTTTCTTGCATGTATTTCGTGTGCACATCAAATGTTCCAGACTATTCCACACATCAAAATGACATACGCTTTATAACTATACTGTATCTATCACTGAGTTTTTAATCACGTGAACAGTGTCTTGTCCTGACACAGCTACTTCAGTCTTCTAAAAATTGTCGCACTATTTTGACCATTTTTTAAATTTTTTTAAAGTGAGACCATTCCTGGTAGTCCTGAATGATAAACACTAAACGATTGCCTGAATTTGACCCCGACATTAGAGAAGCTTGCTTTTTTACACAGGTAACTGCAAAAATAAAGGAAACACAAACACTGTGTTACACAGGTCACTGGGTCACCAAGACCTGCCTGTACAGCTTCAGTGCACCTTAACATAGATTCTTTAAGTGTGTAACTGGGGCTCTGTGCTACTGAGTGTAGTGCAAAGTGTAACTGTAACCCAATCACAGTATCTGATAGAAATGAGCAAACTGAATTGACTTACTTCAGTGAAGAATTTATTCAGGGTTTGATAGCTGTTTACTATCTGAATCCAACAAAATTATTGGACTGGAACGTATCCTTCTCATAGAATACAAAGTAAATTATATATCACAATAAAGGTTTGTTCAATCCATAAAACAAATTCTGTCCATAGTATATTACACTGCTATTGTCCAAAATAAACAAAACGGATTCTAACGAACATTTGAATTCACCTCCCAAATGATACTTTGAACACTTCAGTTAAACATAAACGCAACTGACAAATCCTTTGCTTAGTCCATTCTACCACATTGGTTTTATAAGGGTCTCTCATCTGAAGAAATGGTTCCGTTGCCAAATCTGGGTGTCCTTATCACCGCACTTCAGTTCAAACGTAAAAATTTGAGAAGAAACAAAACGAAGCAACCAAAAAAAAAAAGAAAGGGGTACCCAAAAAAAATATTTTGCATAGAGCTCTATGTGGACAAAAAAACCAATTGAGTAATACTCAAGTTGTCCCGGTGGGGTGACCAGTGCGAATCCGTCTGCTCCTCTCCTCAGCGTGTCAAAGCATCCAGGACTACTGACGGCAGGCAGTCTAGCGAGAGAATATTGCACCGTTATGGTTGATAACGAAGCTCAGGCGAGGACCACACAACTCCGCAGATGTGCTCTCTGCCTTCGCGCAGCCCCTCTGAACCCGCGTGTTCTCCCGCCAGTGCGTTTGTATGATAGCTTCCTAACCCTACCGGAAAGCGGTTGCTACTGTCGTATACTAGTGTTAAAGTGACAGTATCTAATTACTGGCAAAAACACTCAACACAAGCTGAGTAAATTACAGCTGGGTTACATCCTCCCCCACTTAGAATATGACGTCCCCGTCATTCTCACTAACCATGGACTGTATTAACCCTGCAATCTGCTGTTGCAAAGAAATTAAAAAACCATAAAACAGTGTTTTATCAGCAAGAGGATTGACACTGTGCTGTCTACAACCTACACTATAGTCCTTAAGGTGAACTGGGGGGGCACGTCTCCTCTGCGGCCTACCCTGTGTTGGGGCTGACAGTGCTACAGTCTCAATATCTGACAACTCTGGAGAGCCTGAAACAAACTCATCAGCTTCAGGATTCAAAGGGCTTTGAGACTGAGATGCACATTGTTCAGCAGACATAGCACTGTCAGATGTTTGGGATGAAGTAAAGGGAGTTTCTCCATCATCCTCTCCTTCAATGGTGGATGGAAGCTCTTTGGTCTTCCCCTCCCCATCAGTCGCTCTGGATACCTGAGCGGGAGAATGATCTACCACATCACTTCCACTTTCAGCCTCAACATTCACTGGCAGAAACCCACATGGAAGCAACATGTCGCGATGTAGGACCCGTTCTCTACCGTCTCCATTCTCAGGTCTCACTACGTAAACCGGAATACTCTCATCAGGCTGCCTGACTACAATGTGGACCACAGATTCCCACCTATCTGAAATTTTGTGCTTCTTTCTGAGGCTCAAATTCCTTACCAGAACCCTGTCACCAACTTCGAGAGGCATAGCAGTGACATTGGCATCCCAGCGTCTTTTGTTAAGTAACTGCCTTTTCTCAGCGTTTCTTGAGGCTAGATTGTAGGCATGTCGGAGTCTGCTTTTCAGCTCACGCACATATTGTGAATGTGTTTTGGCGTTGTGACCCTGAGGACTGATACCGAAGCAGAGGTCAATTGGAAGGCGTGGTTGCCTACCAAACATAAGAAGGAAAGGTGCTTCCCCAGTTGCATCATTCCTGGTGCAATTATAAGCATGCACAAGGGGTCTAACATATTTCCTCCATTCTTCCTTTTTCTTCTCCTCCAGTGTTCCCAAAAGGTCAAGCAGAGTCCGATTGAATCTTTCAACTGGATTCCCTCTTGGATGGTACGGGGTTGTCCGCGACTTAACCCCAGACAATACACACAGCTCAGACACCACTTCGGACTCAAAATTAGCCCCTTGATCACTGTGTAATCGGCGAGGGAAACCATAATGGCTGATGAAATCTTCCCACAAAACCTTGGCAACCGTCTTAGCCGTTTGATCTCTTGTTGGGTATGCTTGCGCATACTTCGTGAAATGGTCAGTTACGACCAATATGTTTCGAGTGTCTCTGGAGTCAGGTTCTAGGGTGAGAAAATCCATACAAACGAGCTCTAGTGGCCCACTGACTTTGATGTTAACTAGTTTGGCTGCCTTCTGGGCTCTGGCTTTCCTCCTTACACACCTCTCACACGTTTTGCACTTAGTTTCAATATATTGAGCCATTTTGGGCCAATAGAATCTAGCTCTCGCAAGTTCTAAAGTCCTCTCAACACCCATGTGGCCTGTTTCATCATGGACACCGTGAAAAGCTCTCTCTCTCTGACTAACGGGCATAACAAGCTGATGAAACACCTCTCCCCTCTGGTTTAGGACCTTACGGTACAACACTCCATCCAGCAACATCAGTTTTGACCTCTCCCGTAAGAGTAGCACCACTTCAGGCTGCTGTGGCCTTCTACCTGATGTCTCCGTGTCTGATTCACCTTCTAAAATGTCTATAATGCAGGCCAGATTTGCATCCTCTCTCTGCAACCGCCGCCAGTCCTCATTAGACATCCCCGGGAGGGCTGCTTGGCCAGGCCACGGCCCTGGATCCTCCAGGTCATCAGGGACAGCACTCTCATTGCATAGGAGGGTTTCCACTGCGGGGATTCCACTATCATCATACTCAGCACCTCCTCTGGACACTGCGAGGACCCTAACACCATGGCGCATGCATTCCGTTCCCAAAACCTCAGCATCGAGAACACTGAACTCACCAGGGGCCAGACTAGTGCGATCTAACAGACTGGATATCTTCCGGTTCAACTCCTCTGACTCCTCGTCCTCTGCTGGAGGTCCGTGGGGCTGCCGAGAAAGTCCATCAGCATCTGCATTTCGTAAACCTGATTTGTAGTGGATGTCAAAATTGTAGACTGACAGTGCAGCAAGCCACCTATGGCTTGTGGCATCCAGCTTGGCACTTGTCAAAACATAGGTTAAGGGGTTATTATCTGTCAGCACTTTGAACTTAGTCCCGTACAAATAATCATGAAACTTCTCGCTAATAGCCCACTTAAGGGCAAGAAATTCTAACTTATGGGCAGGGTAATTTTTCTCACTTTTGGAGAGCCCACGACTTGCATAGGCTACCACTCGAGTTTGACCATCCTGGACTTGATATAAGACTGCACCTAGCCCCGTTGTACTAGCGTCAGTATGCACTACATATGGAAGTCGCCAGTCAGCAAAGCCAAGAATGGGTGCTGAAGTCAGCTTCTCGATGATAAGTTCAAAGGCTGCCTGACAGCTATCGCTCCATCTATCACCTAAGCAAGGTGACCTTGTCCGCAGCCAGTGACTTGGGCGCTTATGTCTGGGGGCATAGTCTCCCTTTAGCAAATCATTGAGAGGACGGACAATTCGGGCATAGTCATGCACAAACCGCCGGTAGTATCCAGTAAAACCAAGAAACGACCGGAGTTCTCTAATGGTCTGAGGGCGAGGCCATTTCTTGATAGCGGCAACTTTTTCAGGGTCAGGCTGGATTCCCTGGGCGGAGATCACATGCCCCAAATACCGCACAGACGTCTGGAAAAATTTGCATTTGGAGGGGGACAATTTAAGCCCAAAGTCAGCTATGCGTTTGAGCACTTTCATTAACCTTTCCTCATGCTCCTCTAGTGTGTCAGAGAATATTATTAGATCATCGAGGAAAGCAATGACTTCTTGGAGATTGATTCCCTCCATTACTTTCTCCATAGTCCGCTGGAACGTTGCCGGTGAGTTCGTCAAGCCTTGAGGCATTCTCCGGAACTGCCAGGTTCCAAACGGGGTTGTGAAAGCTGTCTTGGGCCGATCAGATGGCTCGACCTCAAGCTGATAATATCCACTCTTAAGATCAAGGACACTGAACCACTTTGAACCCGATAGCAGCGTGAACGTCTCCTCTATTCTAGGTAATGGGTACGCATCCTTCTTAGTAAGGTTGTTTAACCTCCGATAATCCACTACCATCCTAAGTTCGCCATTCTTCTTTCGAACAAGCACGATTGGGGATGCATAGGGACTACTAGATTCCTCAATGATGCCTGCTGCTAAGAGATCCTGTAAGTGCCTCTTCAGGTCATTAAAATCTGCAGGTGAGACACGCCTTGTGCGCTCTTTGAACGGGACATGCGGCTCTAACTCAATACGGTGGCTGACACCTGCAACGGTGCCAACATCAAGGTCATGCTGGGAAAAGGCATGAGGCACTTCATTCCGAACTCTAGCTCGTATGTGCTCTTTAAGTTGTGCAGTTATGGGGCTGTCGGCAAAATCTAAATTGCTGGTCTCAGCAGCAGAAACTGCCTTCTCGTTTGGAGAGACCAGGAAGGAATGCAACTGCAGTGTAGAGACATCAGGTAAGACATCAAAGACAGCTGATGTAATCGGCACAGCCCAATCAATAGGAGAGCACTCTGCAATGACTGTCTTTGGGGGTAAAGTGATGTCGTGCTGAGAAATGTTTTTGACAGTAAGCTCAAACTTATTTTGGGCTCCACGTTTCACATCCACTATTTGATCATATACTATCAAACCTCCAGGAGTGGGTATTCCCTCTAAGCCACCAACGAGAGCTTGGAACATCTCACCTCTAGTCTTAGAGTGACAAATGCCCTGTAATACACGCACTTCACCTTGCTTTAAGTGCACTGGTTCTTTGCTACTAAGCATCACGTGTAGAACTTTAGCATTATCTATCTGGGGTTTGGACTTTTTACAGTACTCTGCATATGCCATTGCCCAGCTATTCTGAATGGGCAAGGTCTTGAGAAAACATGATCCACCTTTCTTTATGCAGTGCTGTGTCAGCTGCCGCAGAATATTGGTGCCAACAATTACAGAGAAATTCTCATTGTACGACTGGTCAGGACCTACTAGTGCCAGGGTATTGAAACGTCGACCAGTGCCGCAAGCATTTTGAGGAAACTGAACCTCCACCTCGATATACCCTAAATAAGGAACTCGCTGCCCAGCTGCACCCTCAATATTAAGGACTCTGCCAATAGAGAACAATTCTCGGTGGGATAAATGTTGTGAATAAAATGACTGACATACAATTGTTACCTGTGATCCAGAATCTATTAAACAGGGGCACTGAACTCCATCCAACCAAGCCACACCCTCACAGGGTTCACCCACTAGACCATCCGGGATCTGGGTAGCTGCTTCTGCTGTTGGTGAGAGGTCATACATACAACATGTTGAAAGGGTGGAACTGGTTGGGTCATGAGCTCCCGCTTGTTCCACAGCAGGAGCTCCTACATGTTTAAAGGTGGGTTTGATTGTAGGGCTGTTTGAGGTGGGGTTGGCTTACTCCGGTGCCTCTCGCACAATTTCTTTTGCACCAAAACGGCATTAGCTGGATTAGTACATTGAGGCAGCAAATGGAAGTCCTCTCCACAATTATAACAGAACTTTCCGACCTTTGTGGCCTTTTCTGCCAGCACAACAGGAGTGGTGCTAGTGCTTTTAGTGTTCGGTGCAGGCTTACGCCTGACTTTTTCATTTCTAAGTTTCTGAGTGTCTGGCACGGATGCATTTTTCATGAGCTCAGCCTCCAACTGTTTAATCCTCTCCTCAAGGCGCTCCATTGTAGCAGCCCCTACAACGGTTGAGATATCACTGCCAGAGACTTCAGGCTCATCAACAGCCATCAGAGTTTTGGTATGGACTTTAGTTGAGTTTCCCCCCATGTATCGCTTTCTCCTCATTTCTTTGAGTTGACTCTCTTTCTCATAAGTTCTGATTTTGAGTAACAGCTCAGAGAAGCTGGGGGTCATTTTAGGAAGATCATTTAGTGGCTCTTTTAAGTGCAGAGTGGTTATCAACTGATCATCCCAGCAGCCTCTAATGAACTGCTTTAGCAAATGAGCGTCTGCATCTTGTTTTGTCAAGCCATTTCTCTCTATAACTTCCTGTAGCAAGGTATGAAGGCGACGCAAGTAATCGGATGCCCTCTCCCCACTATTCTGGTGCGTTTCCAAGAACTGAATGTACAGTTCCTCACCTCCTGTAACATTACCGTAAGCCTTGTCCAATTCCTGGAGATAGGCATTTGGGGATGCCTGGAGACCGATGCCCAGGGCCACATTCAAAGCAGGGGAAAGTAAACTGTCAAGTAGCACCCGACGCTGCTGACTCTCACTAAGGCTAGAATCATTCAGCACCTGTTTTGCACGAAGCCGCCACATGTTATAGTCTACCTCAGTAGAGGGTTTTGGAGAATTTCCAGAAAATGAGCGTATCTCTTTTACAGTAGGAGTATATGTTTGTGCCTCATGCTTAACAATATGTTCTACAATGACACGATGCGCATCTGCTGGTATGGGAATCACAAATGAGGAGTCAGCCTTAGGAGCCTCCATGGAACCTGAGGGGCACTGCACATCACTGGTAGCTTCTCCTGAGTCAGGCGAAGACTTGAGTTTGAGACCAGAGGCAGGAGTTGACGTTACAGGGCCTTTATTACCATCTCCCCTTCTGCCAATATGACCCACTGCTAGCTGACTCAAGGTGTCAGGATTGACATTATACTTAACAGCCAACTCACTGATCTGCTCTTTAAAACTGACCGTCATATCATCAATTACACGAGCTAAAGGCACTAGTTTATCCTGCGGCGGGGCCACACCTATGTTACCCGGACAATACTCTTCGAGCTGAATAACCTCCCAGCGGGAACCACTACCATCAAAGTGCTCATCCTCTACAAGCATTGGGGTGATAGACTCCTGAAACTGACATAAAATGGCATTTGAATGTCTGTCAAGGTGCTGAATCCGCACAACATGATCTATCAGGTCGAATACTTCCCGCACTTGCTCAAGGCTAACCTCTGGCCTAACTCCTTTAAGTATGACCGTACACTCAGGGTCAAAGCCGTACTGTTCACAAAGTTCCATTTTAGCTTCCAATTATGATTTAGATAGAGTTGGACACGCTCCAGTCCCTGTTCGGGCGCCAATTTTTCTCCTACTATGTAACCCAATCACAGTATCTGATAGAAATGAGCAAACTGAATTGACTTACTTCAGTGAAGAATTTATTCAGGGTTTGATAGCTGTTTACTATCTGAATCCAACAAAATTATTGGACTGGAACGTATCCTTCTCATAGAATACAAAGTAAATTATATATCACAATAAAGGTTTGTTCAATCCATAAAACAAATTCTGTCCATAGTATATTACACTGCTATTGTCCAAAATAAACAAAACGGATTCTAACGAACATTTGAATTCACCTCCCAAATGATACTTTGAACACTTCAGTTAAACATAAACTCAACTGACAAATCCTTTGCTTAGTCCATTCTACCACATTGGTTTTATAAGGGTCTCTCATCTGAAGAAATGGTTCCGTTGCCAAATCTGGGTGTCCTTATCACCGCACTTCAGTTCAAACGTAAAAATTTGAGAAGAAACAAAACGAAGCAACCAAAAAAAAAAAGAAAGGGGTACCCAAAAAAAATATTTTGCATAGAGCTCTATGTGGACAAAAAAACCAATTGAGTAATACTCAAGTTGTCCCGGTGGGGTGACCAGTGCGAATCCGTCTGCTCCTCTCCTCAGCGTGTCAAAGCATCCAGGACTACTGACGGCAGGCAGTCTAGCGAGAGAATATTGCACCGTTATGGTTGATAACGAAGCTCAGGCGAGGACCACACAACTCCGCAGATGTGCTCTCTGCCTTCGCGCAGCCCCTCTGAACCCGCGTGTTCTCCCGCCAGTGCGTTTGTATGATAGCTTCCTAACCCTACCGGAAAGCGGTTGCTACTGTCGTATACTAGTGTTAAAGTGACAGTATCTAATTACTGGCAAAAACACTCAACACAAGCTGAGTAAATTACAGCTGGGTTACATAACCTCTGTCCCCGCCCCACCAGAATCTCCCTTAAGTGTTAACATTACTGAGTTAGGATCTGGAGACTGAGATGGCCAAAGCATATGGTTTATAGTATAAAAGATATAGTAAACACGCATGCACTGAGTGCGAGTGGACAATGTCGTCCTGGGAGACACTCCCTCTGCGCTTCGCCAAAGGATCACGCGGTGATTTTGTACTGTTTTTGTGCTCTGATGGAGTTAAGTCGACCCTTTGAGAATGGGAAACAAACACCCAAGAAAGCGGGGGGGTTTTTTTAGCTTTTTTTTTGGTCCTGTGGCAGATTTATACTTATATGCCTCTTGGGAAAAGAGTGACAGATATGACTCATTTGATCAAATTACTTTCTTTCCCACTGTTCGGTGGATCGCTGCCTGTGTTCTTTGCTCTTCTTTACTTGCAGGTCTAAGTGGATGTTTATGGACCCCAACCTGACCCCCCCCGCGAATTTCTCACTGGACCATACTCATAGAAACAGTCTACTCAAACTCTAGACTGACATTTGCATTCAAATGCGCGGGACTACCTCATGTGTAATGTCAAACAGATGCATAGAGTCATTGCGCGTTTGACCGCAGTCGACCTTATAGCTGCAGATTTCTCTGCTTCACATTTCCACGAGAATACCGACTACTACTGACTGTTCAAAACCTAGTCGTTGCGCAGTTTTCATTCCTCTGGTAAAATCTACCGCAACAAGCAACTTCTCTCTCCAACTCACTGAAGTGTCTTGCTGTTACTACCGTTACCGACATATCAGACAAATGACAGTTGCAGCGGCAAGCGTTTTTATAACTGTAAGAGCGTTGCAATGTTTATTGAAGCCCAAACCAACCTGAGACACCGGCTTAGTGTATTCTTTGTATAGGCTATACTCCTTTGTTTAACTGCTCCCTTTATATCAGCAGTTTCTAGACTATTTGGACAGATATGAGGTATTTATGATTAAACACACCACCAATGTGTAACATATTAGTAAACTGAAGAATGTTTCTCATAAAGGAAATAATGAATAGAATAGCATAAATCTTCTTAATGTATAAACATGTTCGGTAATTTTAGGGAAATAGCATGTGGATTCCTTACTCGTGATCTGGAAAAAAAAATGTGTTGGAGCCTACTTACTCCCTGCATGAACAAAATGATTTAGTCTATTCTACTGTTTCACTTGTTTGTTGCTCTCAGTTCAAATGGAAAATTTTATTTGCCCAAGATGCATATCATGCGATACTACGAGAAGAGCCCACCGCCCCCCTGTCAGTCGCATGCGATGTTATCAATTGTTATCGTCTGCCAAGCTATTTTGGTCCCATACAAAAAGGCTAGGCGGCGGAGTTTGCCTTCATACTTCATAAGACGGGAGAACATACTGGAATACGGTCATTTTTGGCAACACTAGAGCGCTTTCATTTACAGCATGACTCCTATCAAATCTCACTATTTTAACGTGCAACCTGCTTAAGTGAATTATTCAGGACTGATTTTTTTTATAATGTGTCTAAACAGCGGTATGTTTTACACATTAAACTAGATTAAACGATTTGTCGTTTCCACAGTTTTGTCAAGGAGGAGAGCTTTTGGTGTAGCTACGGGGGGTACAAGCGGGAAAAGGTTGTACTTTTACTGGCAGGGCTAAAGAGGGGGTTAGAAAGGAGGGAAGGTATACAAGCGGAGACTGGGACCAGCAAACCCAGTAACTGTCCGAGTCCAGTGAAGCCAAGCCACAGCAAAATGGCGACCGCCGGTCCAACTGATTCGGGCTCGAGTGTCCAGACAGGTAACTAAGCAACAAATACTTTGTTTTCGTAGTTTCTGCGTATATGTGTAAAGCTAATGTATACGGATACCCGCAAAGCCTAAATGTCGCTATACGTGAAGCCTTTTGTGAGTGAAACGTTACAGTTTTGTTGAATGGGATAATAGAGCTAAGCTCATCAACTGTTTTAGCTAGCTAACTCAACGTCAGATAAAATTGGCTTGCTTCAGTCGGGGCATTTTTTCTGGTTTGCCCCAGAGCTAAAAAATGATGATTACTTTAAGACGGAAGCATGAACGTTGAAAGAACACATAGATAGCAAATGTCAGCTACTACGGGTTGCTTGTTTTGTCTTTTCTGTGTTTTCCCCGGTTGCTCGGCAAATGTAGCTAGCCAATGAGACTAGCTAGCTAGTTAGCTTGGCTAGATCGTAGCTTACTAGCTTTATACCAAGTTATCTACCCGCAGAATAAACGAAAATGGGCTTTCTTTTCCCTTCTGCTGTATTCAACAGCAGGTATTAAAATGTATAGCAAAGTGAAAGCAGTATTCCCATGGAAAAACTCCTGTCAGCGAAGAAGCGACAGAGGAAAACCTCAGTTTACTAATAAGTTACTAGGCTAACTAAAGTGGCTAAATAAAAGCGTCTTGTACACAGAAACCTGTGTATCCTCGCCGGTATTAGCTTACGGTTAAGGTGGCAGTTTATCTCTGGCAATCGCCACATTGGTTAATAGTCAGAACAGTTAATGAATTAATTAATGAAGGCTTGATGTATAATGCTTAATTTAGGCTTATGCTAAACGTTAACAAGCATGTTGTAAATTAGTCCTGGATATTTCATGACTGGTATCTAACTTATATTTCAGAGTCACACAAAATTGACACATTTCAAAGTTATCTGAAAACATTTTGGAAAACAGGCTGTGGAGTTGTCCTGGTTAACCTAGTTAACTATCGGGGTAAACCATTTCGAATCATTCAGGTTATGATGAGACGGCTCAAACCGCGGCAAATTTTTTTATATCAATTAACATGAGAAACCTTTGAAACTGACTTTGTTAGACGTCGTTTGTTCTATAACAAGTCAGTGGAGTTTATTTGTTACACGTGTTTAGGTTTCCTATAGTCTGACGTAGTATAATAAGTACCACCGTAAGCCAGTTTTGACGCTGAGTAATACTTTCAAGTTTTGCTATTACATCATCTGGCGTGGCGAGTTTAACTAGATGGATGTGGGTATGTCGTGACTTTCTCCTCTGCATCATTCCTGAACTCAGGATAGAAGCTTTGTATAAAAGCAGAAATTTTGTCCAAAGGAACTGGATTTAACCCAAACCCAAGTCCACAGGCATGTAGGATATTTGAGAGCAGGAGAAACTTTTCAGAAAAAAAAAGTTTCTCAACTAGTGGTCTGTTGTGCTTATTGTACACCTGACTAGCGTAACAGAAGATATTTTAATGCAAAGTTCGGGGCGCATCCGAAAACGTGCGCCGACAGAAATGTGTGAACGGTGTGAAGGTAACTGGCCTACATTATCAAATAGCAGGAAAAGCAGCCTAATTTTCAACCAGTCTCCGGAGAAGTTTCTAGATGTGGGTCAGAGCGAGGGAGAGGGAGAGTGAGCCAGTGTCATCCGTTTGCTATGGATATCAAACGTTCCCACATCAACAGTGAGACAAGCTCCCGCTCTGGATGCGGGTTTTGGAGAAGAGTGGAAATGCCTAAATGCTTACACGCGTTTGGACAGAGGTTCCCGCGATGGACGTTACGTTATGCAGCGTGTCCTTTAGGGTTTCCAGTGAGAGGTTCACAGTGTGATCTTCTGTCATCTGGGAGTGGAAACCTGTTGGGTCTTGTCCTATTTAAGCGCATATATATATGTATATATATGCTTACTATATATATATATATATATATATATATATATATATATATATATATATAGTGAGGGCCAGCTAGTGTCGTGTGACGTGTGCGTGTGGGTCTGTGTATGTGTGCGCACGTCCATTGAAGCCCAAGAGGTACCAAAACAAAATTTATGTGAGTCGCTATATGTTACCGTTTAAAATCAGATCATGAGAACATATGCTCTTCTGTCCCGTTTGGTACGTGTGTGTTCACAGCACATCAGCAAAACCACTTCCCCAACATTTAACGCGCAAACTGCGAAACAGTTTTATTTTCTTTTGAACTGTGTGGTTGTATCAGTGGCTTAGTCGGATGTCTCAGTCTGTTCGGTGGATGTTGGGATAGATGTTTCGGGGGGGGGGGGGGGGGGGGGGGGGGGGGGTTTGTATTACTCTATGCTCCTGCCTTGCTTAGAGGAACTACACACAGTAGAACCGTTTACATGAATGGTCCTTCAAATCTGGTTGTGACTCTTGGAGGTTCTGACTTTTGCCTTTTTTTTGCCCTTACCTCATGACTGGAGGCTATTTCTCGCATGAGGAAACTGGTTCCAGCCCTCTTCAGTCAATCTGGCGCCATTTGTTTTTAAATGCCACGAAAACCCAGAGGCATTGTGGACCTCCAGAACCAGCTTTTCTGAAACCCAAGTTTGCGTCTCCAGTCGACGCCGGTCTCCTCCTTGGATGTATGTCAAAATCGCCATTCCTGAGGCCTGGATTAAAATAATTGCAATGTAATCGAGTTTTTTTTTTTCTCTCTCTCCTTTTTCTTGACCCATCTAAACAGCCAGTGTATGACTAAGAACGAAGACCAGAACAGTCTTTTTTTTTTTTTTTAACAAGGATTTTCTTGCAGGAACAGAAAACCCCCCCCCCCTCAGATTCTCGGTAGGGCCATATGTGTCTCTCCGAATTCTTCAGCTAGCTCAATTATTCTGCTGCAAATTGAATTTGTGTGAGAACGCACAAACATCTGGTTCTCATCATAGGAAAACACAGGAGCCAATCTAAGTGGAAAAAAAAAAAACACACACACACAGTGACTGTACAGCGTCTCCTACATGGAAGCTCGTCAACAAGTGACAAACAAACGAAGCCAAAAAACATTCGCAACAGCCTCCATTTCAATTCGGAATGAGCGAAAAACAAAAGGTGTATTTTGTCGACGTGGTTAACGAACGAGTGGTTGCGTTTACATCAGTTAGTCTGGCGTTTGCCAGGGACGACTCAGAAGCAAAACATCTAGGCCTGTCTTTTGAGAGAATATTTTTGAGAGAAAAACCATCAGTTTGACCTCAGACCTTTGTGAGGGATCTCAGTGGCGTTATAAAAGGGGAAGAATCCTTGCTGTGGAACTATAGCTGCAGTTTAACGTGAGGAGTTTTCTCAAAGATTGATATATATATGTATACATGCCAGGCCTGTACGTTGTGGGATTTGTGGGATTTGTAGTTGTATCAGTAGAGTTGTGATCTCTGTAATGTGTAACACGAACCCTTTGGAGATGAAAAGTGTTGTTTTACTCCCACAGATCTGAGGATGCCCTTCTGGAGGATGTTAGCCTCCCAGAGAGGTAAATGCATGGGCGTGCTGTGCTGTGCTGCTTTTCCGACTGTGTGTGACCGAAACACAGTAGTTAAGAGAAACCGTGGCATTTGGATCCAAAATGGCGTCTGCTATCTCTTGCCTGATGTTGAGTTTGGTGTGTTTGGAAATCCAGGTGAAAAGACTAAGCAACACAAGAGAGGTTTTGATCCAGAATGGCAGTGTGTGTTTCTTGCGTGTTTACGTGGTCCACCCGCGATCCAGGCGTTAAAAAAGTAACTGGGAGAGCCGCAATGGCGTGTGCTTGCTGTGTCAGTCCTGCATGGTGTTTTCTGTGTTTCCTGAATGTGTGCCTTTTCGAGCCAGTACGGCTACTCTGAATGTAGCCACCTGTTTTTTTTTTTTTTGTTTTTTTTTTTTTTTTGCTGCAGTAGTTAATAGACCAACAGACTGCAAAAAAAATAAAATTGTGGAGATAAACAAAAACATCAGTATTCATCTAATGACAGGCCAGATATCTCCAGACATTTTTAATTCCTTTTTTTTTTTTTTTTACTCTCTTTTTATCTGTTTATTTATTTATTTTGCCCGTGATTTGTCCTCAGGATATCTTTGACCCGTCACCCGCCCCGGTCTGTTTTTATTTCGCTTACAGCTCCGTGGCTCAAAAATAGCCGTTGCCATTGGTTACTGGGTTGGGGCCTCTGCTGAGTGGGTGGTAGAGACAGAAGGGGGGGGGGGGGGGGGGGGGGGGGGGGGGGTTGAGAGTAAACACAGCTCTGCAGAGGGTGGGCGTCTCACTCCGCCAAAAAGGGTTTATTTCACAGGAAAAAAAAAAAAAAGTTTTCCTTTCTTTTTTTTAGGCCACAGACGCATGTGACGGGTCTTAATTGGGGACCGTCGTGCGCTTTGCTGCGTCTGGAAAAGGCTCTCCGGTTGGGATTGCGCGTTAACCGTGGCGCGTCGTTCTTCGGTCAAAGAACGTTCATGGAGCTCTTCACCCTGTATTACATCTCTGACTTTTTGTAGCAGATTTTATACACACACACACACACTAGAGGTTCTGTGTAGTAAAGGAGTAGGGATGTGACAGATGAAAACTCACACCCCTTTACGTTACCGTGTCGGGGCATTTTCGAGCCTCAGCGGGGAGAGAAAAGATCTGCCAGCGGAACAGAGATGTAACCGAACGGTTTCACCTCCTCTCAGGATTCCCTGGAGTGGATTTCCAGAATGTTCCGCCCCAGCTCCAGTACTCTGTGATGTAACACACCGCAGGTTATGTTAGCAATGCAGAATATCGGCGCCCTGTGTATGACCTGTCGGCCAAAATGGGAAGGGGTGAGGAGGGGGCTTTGAAATGTCCCGTAAGAGGGAGGGCTTGGTGAAGACGCTAGCCAAAATTTTGTTTTGTTTTTGTTTTTTTTTTCTAGAGAACAAAATGACACGGTGTTGCTGTGTGAATAATGTGCTGTGTTCCTGCGCGAGGCACAATTTTAGGGAGATTTTCTCTTCCAGCTGAATGAGTGATAGCATCTCGCCTGACAAAAATCCACCCTGAGGGAAAGAGCATGTGTCACGCACCTACTGTTCTCATGTTATTTTTTTTATTTACACACACACACACACACACACACACACAGTTTAACAAGATTGCCGTGGGGTGATTTAGGCTGTGTGTTTGACACGGATTGGCCCAAGACTCCACACACACACACACACACACACACACACACACACACATACCTGTTACTCCAGGAAGAAATGGGTCTTAAATGAGACAGAAGCAAACTCATGCCAGTCTCCAGTACCTGCGCTGCACGCTCACTCTCTTGACTTTCCCATGGCTAAGCTGTCTTAAACAGCGGGTTTGCTGTCCAAGAAAGTCTCTGTCTTTTTGTTTCTCTGTTTGTTTTTAATGCGCGCGTGTTTGTGGGATGTGTCTTTTCCTGTAAGTGACAGCCTGATTGAAAGCAGACACCCCGAAGAAGCCGTCTGACTTCCTGTCCCCCTCGCGCTCGGCATCCGGCCTATCTGATCCCCGCGCGTCGGCCGTGAAATAAAATTAGGCGAGCGCGGCCCTGGGCGCGCCGTCCCGTCCGGTTCGCCGACGCGTTTGGCGTGAAACGTGTCCCCTGATACGGTGCCAACGATATCTCTGTCACCCAGCACTGCTCTTCCCCCCTAACCTTTCCCTGTTCTCTCTCTCTCTCGCCCTTCCTCCCCGTGCGGGTTTGGGGGCCAGGTTTATTTTCAGCTCCTCTGCTCGCCGGCTGGATTTGGGATTATTCCTTTGGGAACAACCCGGAGCCGCTGCAGGCCAGCGATGCGTCCATGCGCAGAAGCCGCGTGTATCAACGCACGTGTGTGTGTGCGTGCGTGCGCGCGCATCTGCAAAACCACTTTCGTGGATGAAATGTATTGTTTTCGTCGACTTAGCCGATTAACGAAGCTGTCGCTCTTCCTTTTTTTGTTATTGTTGTTTTTTAACGGTTTAGGGGCAAGTTTGGACACGTTTTTCAAATCGCCAGTTTTTTTTCATTTGGAAAGTTCCTCGACAGCGTAGTGTACAGTAAATAAACATGCGTATGGATAGACACACAAGCTCTTCGTTTACCTTAGACCTGTTTCGTTAGTGCGGGAGCTGAATGTCATATTCATATTTAAATGATAAGAAGGTCTCACTTTGATTTGGTGATGTCACTTTGTGGCGTGATGGAGCGCTCTGGGTTAAAACTGTTCCGGGGGCAGGCTGTGGTTACAGACACCAGACGCTTTTGTGTTTTTCTCACTTTGTCTTTCTCTCCCTCTTCTGGATTAGACTCCTCCTGGTCTTACCTGTCTCAGGTACAAGGTTTCTCTCTCTCTCCCTCCCTCCCTCCCTCTCTTTCTTTGTCTCTCTCTCTGTCTCTTTCTCTCTGTGTGGGCTGTATAAATGCTCAGGTTAAATTCCACTCCAGGTGTGTGTGTGTGTCTGTGTGTGTGTGTTAGGAGGCTGACTATGAAGACAGGGCCCTGTAAAGCAGACAGTGTGTCCTGGTACAGTGAAGCTGCTTTGGACTGTCTGTTGCTCTTCATCTGATAAGAGTGTTTATTAGAGACTGCGCATGGACAGCCAAACGCTGTTATGTGACACTCGGTGTCTGTGTCACCGCCTGAGCTGTTACCATAGTGAAGAGCGTTGACTGACAGGGGAGGGGGTTGTTTTGCTTATATTAATTGGATGTTAATTTTGGGCTGTGACTGTCTGGGAACGTAACGTGGAAGAAACAGCAACAGCTGGGATCTCTCCTGCTCTGAAAACAAAATGCTTATTCCAAAGAATAAAAACAGAAATTTCCAGAGAACTGAGTTACAGAAGACTGTGCGTGTGTGTGTGTAAATGTGTGTGTGTGTGTGTGTGTGTATTAAATGTACTTTTGTTCAGTATCACTAGTGGACAACAGTTCTGTGGAGATAAGCGTGGGCCAGATGTTGAGCAGGTCAAGTTTAGGTCACTCACACAGGTGTGAGGTGCTGTGTGAGTTTACAGCCTCACGTTGGCCACCTCACGGCCAGCCAACCAGGCTTTATTCAGAGCTGTGTGCTCAAATCAGGTTATTGGATTTTTTTTTTTTTTTTAGAGCGCTGTTCTGGCCTGTGATTGGCTGACAGGTTCAGATTCCGAAGCGTGTCACAAAAACAGCATCTTTACACGTCTGTACCTTTTTTTTTTTTTTTTTAAACAGTTTAACAGAGTGCAGTCTGACTGAGTTATCTCTCTCTCTCTCTCTCTCTCGCTCTCTCTCTCTCTCCCGTTCTCTTTCTTTCTCTAGGGTCTACTGGCGCTCGTAAAGCAGCCTCAACTGAGGTAAGTGTTTTATTTTTTTCCTGTATGTTCATTCGTTTGGTTGCGTTTGTGTCCAGTCAGCGCAGAGCCCGGCCTTTCACTCAAACTCAACACAAACACCGGCACGAATCAAAATCCTCTCAGATCCAAATCGTCACACGGAATTGCCTGCGTCATATCAGTCGAATGTGAACATCGAACCACATTCGCGATCCAGATTCAGATTTCGGATCCCGATCCTTTTTCGTATAAAGGAACAGTGTGCGTTGCTACGGAGACCCTGTTCCACGCAGGCTAAACTGTGGCTGTTCCAGGCCTGGCTGTGGTCGGTCAGGGCTTGTTTTGACTTTTTATGCGACCGCGTGCTGTGCCTCCTCACACCTGAATGCAGTAAACATGTTGATGGTTTGGTGGCGTGAGACCTTGATGTTTGTTTTCAGTATGTAATGGATCTGACAAATATTGATTTTTTCTCTCTAAATATAAAGAGATTTTTTTTTCCCACATGCTCTGTTTCCTGGTCCTATGCACGAATACAGACACACACACACACACCCACCCACCCACACACACCTCATCTGATCACTGTTCAGGGCCTTGTGTTTATCCAGACCAAAATACCATCACACACTCGCTCATGCAGGTTTCTACGTTGACAAACACATGAAGAATATAAGTTGACTGTGTGTGTGTGTGTGTGTGTGTTTGGCTCTGTCTGGTCTAAGACCTGTCTTTATGCAAACATGACTGTGTCCATCACATTGTAGTAGCCATGGCAGTGTTGCCTGTGTGTTCTAACACGAGCTGTGTTTGTGTGTTTAAATGGGAGCTGTGTGTGCGTGTGTTTCAGTCAGTGTCTGTGGTCAGGGTTCGGTGTATGAGAGAATCACAGATGATCCAGGATCATTTGTTTAAGACACACAGCATCCAAACACACCCAAGCTTCACACTGTCCCACGGAGTTTGATGTGTGTGTGTGTGTGTGTGTGTGTGTGTGTGTGTGTGTGTGTGTGTGTGTGTGTGCGCGTGTGTTTGCTCCACATGCCTATGTGAATCAGTCAGAGACCTCAAACGGAGGGGAAACGTTGACACGGCTGAACATACACACCCATTGTTTCCATAGCGACGGTGGAAAAATGTGATTGTGTTTGGTTTAGGGGCAGTGACACTCACCGTAAAAAAGAAAAAAAAAAACCCAAATAAGAAAGGATAATAGACGTCCCTCTCTACATTCCCATGGTTAATGTCATTCTCTGTCTCTCTCTCTCTCTCTCCCTCTCTCTCTCTCTCTCTGTCTAGGCACCTGGTTTGTCCCAGACTATGAAGAAGACTATTGGTCACCGGGGGGTGGACCCCACGGGAGAGACCACCTACAAAAAGGTCAGCAGCCGGTCAGCGGGTCAAAGGTCAAGTGATTCACCCTGAAAGAGAGAATCGTGACAGGGAAAGGGTGGGGGTCGGGGGGTGGGGGGACTGAAGAGAAAAAAGTGTGATTCATAAAAATCAAAAATCGTTGCATAACTTTTAGCAAAGAGGAAATCAGATGTCTTCAGCTTTCAACACAGGTGGTTGTCCAGACCAAAAAAAAAAAAAAAGTTACCAGTTTGTTTCCTGTCGTTTCACTGTTTGTAAATTTCCATGGAGACAAGCAGATCCAAAGCCAGAAACGGATACATATTAGCACGAGTTTCCTCATTAATCATTCATCTTTCTGTGTTTTAGTCGCTTGTTTTCCTGGACAACGCGTGCCCCCCCCCCCCCCTCCCCCAAGTGTTCTTTCACTTTACTCCCAAAGCACACCCCCTCCCCACCACCTTTTCCAATTCTGGATATTTAATCCGTTCTGTTCTTCTTTTAGAATGTACCTGCAATCTCTCTCTGCCTCCCCTCCTTGGGTTTTTTTCCTCCATTTCATTTCTCAGTTTGTCATTTCAGTGTATTTAGCACCTCCAGGTGCAACATCTGTTTCTCAACCTCTGTCGGCGACTGCCTTTCTGTTTATGCCCGGTGTTAGGTCAACACCCAGTAACATATGCTCACTTGCGCTCGCTCGCTCTCTCTCTCTCTCTCTCTCTCTCTCTCTCTCTCTCTCTCTCCAGACGACCTCGTCCGCGTTGAAAGGGGCGATCCAGTTGGGTATAACGCACACGGTGGGCAGCCTGAGTCAGAAAGCAGAGAGAGACGTTCTCATGCAGGACTTTGTGGTGGTGGAGAGCATCTTCTTCCCCAGGTGTGTGTGTGTGTGTGTGTGTGTGTGAGAGAGAGAGAGAGCGCGCAGCCTGTAATCAGATCTCATTCCCCACGTGAGAGGAATACACCTGACCCAAAAACAGGTTGTCTTTTTTTTAAATTTTTTTATTTACTATGACAGAATATGCTAAAGCATTTCTGCATCGAATAACCAGGATCCTTATGTGATCCGGGAAGGCTCCAGTATAGAGCTCCAGTATAAATGTGATATAGAGCTAGCACATTTAAACACACACACACACAGTACACACACACAGCCCCACACAGAAACAAGCACAGTTGCACGCTCTGTGTGTGTGTGTGTGTGTGTGTGTGTGTGTGTGTGTGTGTGTGTGCTTGCGTGCGTGCACTATGCATACCAGGCCAACGTTAAAGAATGTTGGTGTTTTTGTAGATTTCCTGTAAGACGTGTGAAAGCGTGTGTGTGTGTGCGTGTGTGTATGTGTGTTCTTTGTGAGTGAATTTGTGTTGTGTTGAGCTTGTGTGAATGGCATACAGAATCCTAGTAATCTTTATTTCTGAGTGTGCGGATTCACTTGGGTGTTTTTTTTTTTTTTTTTTATGAAGTATGGTCACTGCTGTGTGTGTTTTGTGTTTGACTGGACAGGCTGGAGGGCTGCGGTGTGTGTGTGTGTGTGTGTGCGCGCGCGTGCGTGTGTGTGTGTTGAGTTAGATTGTGAAGGGACTGCTACTTCCTCAAACAGTGACATGTCACTGACAGCCCTGTGACCTCTGCATGAATTACATTACTCTGTTAGTTAAGAGTTTCAGAGAAAACTGTGTGTGTCTCTGTGTCTGTGTGTCTCTATGTGTGTGTGTGTGCGTGTCTCTGTCTGTGTCTGTGTATGTGTGTGTGCATGTGTGTGTCTCTGTCTCTCTGTGTGTGTGTGTGTGTAAGAGAGAGATTGCTGCTGTGCTGATGTCTCTCTCTCTAGGCCTCTGGTGTTGTACAGACTCTTCTTGTTACAGATACTGTTGTATCTGCTTGTGTCTCAAACACCAAATCAGCACATTTTTAATCTCTCTCTCTCTCTCTCTCTCTCTCTCTCTCTCTCTCTCTCTCTCTCTCTCTCTCTCTCTCTCTCTGTATCTCTCTCTCTGAGACAGTGAGGGGAGTAATCTGACCCCTGCCCATCACTACAGTGATTTTCGGTTCAAGACCTATGCCCCCATCGCCTTCAGATACTTCAGAGAACTCTTCGGTATCCGGCCCGACGACTACCTGGTTAGTTATACACACACACACACACACACACACAGACGTACAGACACACATACACACACGCATGCATGCATTCACACGCACACGCGTACACAGCGTTATATCAAATACAAAACCATCTCAGATATACATGCCTCACACTCATCTTTCACATGTACTTTCACTCAAACCTCAAACACACACACACACACACGCTCCTATTTAAAACACACACACACACACGCTCCTATTTAAAACACACACACACACACGCTCCTATTTAAAACACACACACACACACACGCTCCTATTTAAAACACACACACACACACATACACACGCTCCTATTTAAAACACACACACACACACATACACACGCTCCTATTTAAAACACACACATACACACGCTCCTATTTAAAACACACACACACACACGCTCCTATTTAAAAGACACACACACACACACACACACACACACATACACACGCTCCTATTTAAAACACACACACACACACACACACACATACACACGCTCCTATTTAAAAGACACACACACACGCTCCTATTTAAAACACACACACACACACATACACACGCTCCTATTTAAAAGACACACACACACACGCTCCTATTTAAAACACACACACACACACATACACACGCTCCTATTTAAAACACACACATACACACGCACACACACATACACACATAGTTCAGATAGAGAGACAGTTACTCATTGACTTTCATATCTCAAAATACACACACGCAAACACTCACACACATTTTCCCCCTGCTCCATGCAAACACACACACACAAATACACAGTCCCCTGCCACTGGTGTGTAATGTCTAGAGAGAGAGAGAGGGTACAGGGGGGAGAGTTTATCAGTGCAGCTGTGAATGCACAGATAGAGCCCAGTCAGTCTGTCTCGCCCAGCCCCACAAAGAGAGACTGTATGTGTGAGTGTGTGTGAGTGTGTGTGTGAGTGTGTGTGTGAGTGTGTGTGAGTGTGTGTGAGTGAGTGTGAGAGAGAGAAACACAGCGGTGTGTTTACACACATTTGCTCTTTTTTCCGGGTTCGGATAACAGAACCACTGTTTACTGGTGCAGTGCCACTGTCTCTGAAACCACACCTAATTTGTAGTGTGTGTGTGTGTGTGTGTGTGTGTGTGTGTGTGTAACTCTTTAGAGATTTCAGGCACTCTGTGTCACACTATGTGACGTGAACTTTTGGCGTTTTCCGAAAAACCTTGCTTGTTTGTCTGTTCATGAAACTGACCCCGGCTGTGTGCGTGTGTGTGTGTGTGTGTGTGTGTTTTGCTCAGTATTCCCTGTGTAACGAGCCGCTGATCGAGCTGTCTAACCCAGGGGCCAGCGGATCTATCTTCTACGTGTCCAGTGATGATGAATTCATCATTAAAACAGTTCAGCACAAAGAGGCCGAGTTTCTCCAGAAACTTCTGCCCGGCTATTTCATGGTAAGGGGTGTGTGTGTGTGTGTGTGTGTGTGTGTGTGAGAGAGAGAGAGATTTTATTCTGCTGAGTCTGCTGTGTTCTGACTGGTTATGACCGGTGGGGGTTTTCCACAGAACTGGATTACTCAGTCGGACATAACTAGAGTCAGAGTCGTCCAATAGGAGAAGAGCCCAGACACATTTCTATTGGACAGTCTGCACCTTTTACTTCAGCCATTCAGCTGACTGAGAAAACCTGCTTTATGGAATACTCCTCCGGTGTGTGTGTGTGTGTGTGTGTGTGTGACTAGAGAGCTGAAGTTCCTTTTCATTAGCGGTTGAGCGGACATTCCGAAAACTGAGGAGAGCATTTAAAAATGGAGGGAAAAACATCCCTCCCCCAGATGCTAGACAATAACTTTGTGAATCAGCCCAAAACTATTGAACTCCTATGTCCGTCATAAACACAGCACCAACGTGCAGACAGACTCTACGATGTTCTTCTTTTTTTTTGTGTGTGTGCGTGTGTGTGTGTGTGGGACAACACCTGACTGCGTGCGTATCCACGCGTTCCCTCGTCCAGAACCTGAACCAGAACAAGCGGACCCTGCTGCCGAAGTTCTACGGGCTGTACTGCGTGCAGGCGGGGGGGAAGAACATCCGCATCGTGGTGATGAACAACCTGCTGCCGCGCTCCGTCCCCATGCACCTGAAATACGACCTGAAAGGCTCCACCTACAAGCGGCGGGCCTCGGCCAAGGAGAGGGAGAAAGACGTGCCCACCTACAAGGACCTGGACTTCATGCAGGACCTGCCCGACGGGGTCCTCCTGGAGGCCGACAACTACAACGCCCTCAGCAAGACCATCCAGAGAGACTGCCTGGTACGTCACCAGAGCCCCAGACCCAGAGAGAGAGAGAGAGAGAGAGAGAGAGACTGGGACTGGGAGAAACAGAGAGAGAGACTGGGACTGTGAGAAACAGAGACAGTGAAGGAGACAGAGAGAGAGAGAGAGAGCCACAGACCAAGAGAGAGACTGGGACTGTGAGAAACAGAGACAGTAAAGGAGAGAGAGAGAGAGAGCGAGCGAGCCACAGACAGACAGTGATGGAGAGAGATAAGAAGATAAGAAGGGAGGGTGTGTCAAACTAGTTTTTCTGTGCACGTATATGTGTGTCTAAAAATACATACACATATATGTATATACATATGTATGTGTGTGTGTGTTGTATATGTATATATAATGTAACAACGGAAAAGCTTAATGAAATGTGCTGACCTTTATATTGGAATAAGCGAACAAATAAAATTTAAATTGTGTGCGTGCGTGTGTGTGTGTGTGTGCGTGTGCGTTTCTATGACAGCTCTTACAGAGTTTTAAGATCATGGACTACAGCCTGTTAATGGGGATCCATAACGTGGAGCAGGCGTGTCGTGAGCGGGCGGGGGAGACGGGCGTGTCGGAGGGGGCGGTCACGCCCGACCAGAGGAGGCCGCAGGCCCAGAAGTCCCTCTACTGCACTGCCATGGAGTCCATCCAGGGAGAGGCCAAAGGCAAAGGAGCCCTGGACAGCGAAGACCAGTCAGTCTCTACCTCTCTGTCTTTGACCCTTTAGACTACATCACCATAGCACTCATACCACTCTGTCTCTGTCTGTCTCCTCCTCTCTCTCTCTCTCTCTCTCTCTCTCTCTCTCTGTGTCTAACTCTCTCTCTCTATCTCTCTCTCACCTCTCTCTCTATCTCACCCCCCCCTCTCTCTCTCTCACCTCTCTCTCTCACCTCTCTCTCTGTCTCTGTGGTTGCTTTTATGGACTCTCTTCTTTTTAATCTCTTTGTCTTTTTCTCTCTGTCTCTCTTTGTGTCTCTGTCTTTTCTCTCTCTGCCGCTGCTGCTTTCGCTCTCCCTTTCTCTACCCTGTACCGTCTTTGTCCTCAGGTCTGTCTGCTGTCTCTCTCTCTTTCTGTCTAACTCTCTAACTGTCCTCAGGTCTGTCTGCTGTCTCTCTCTCTCTGTCTAACTCTCTAACTGTCCTCAGGTCTGTCTGCTGTCTCTCTCTTTCTGCCTAACTCTCTAACTGTCCTCAGGTCTGTCTGCTGTCGCGTTATCTCTGTCGCCGTTGTCGTTTCTTTTCTCAGCGTGTCACGCTCTCATGATAACTCGTCTGTTTCATCTCCTGCTTCGTGCCAGCCTTTCTCTTTCCTTTTCTTTGATGTGTTTTGTTCTCTGGCAGTCATGCAGTAAATGTATGTGCACCAGCCCCTGACAATGTCTCGCTAAACAAACATGTCACACTCGCTTGATATTTTCACTCGTACTCTGTGGGTTGAGTTTCAGTGGAGAACTTGCTGTGTACGCGTGTGTGTACGTGTGTGTGTGTGTGTGTGTGTGCGCGTGCATTAATAATCATTAGCTTATACTCCTCTCAATTAGTAACAGCATCTTGCTAGGTTGATGTTTTTCTGTGGGTTGAGTTTAAGTGGAGAACTTTGTGTGTGTGTGTGTGTGTGAGAGAGAGAAACTGTTTCTGTGCTGATGTTTAGCTCTCTCCAGGTGTCTGGTGTTGTGTAGACTCTTATCGTTACTCAAAGATACTGTTGTATCTGCTTGTGTCTCAAACATCAAATCAGCACATTCCTTCTCTCTCTCTCTCTCTCTCTATCTGTCTCAATTCAGTTAGAACTCAATTGCCAAAGCACATGAATTATTACATGACAGAAAATACTCAAAACAAAATCATTTCTCTCTCTCTCTCCCTCCCTCCCTCTCTCTTTCTTTCATCTGGTTTCCCTCAGACAGCTTCATAGTTGAGATGTTTTTCATTCACTGCCCAGACCCGACCTCCCACTCATGTCTTTTGTCTGTGGCTATATTTGTCATAACTCACCTGCCTGATATCGAACCGTCACGTGGCGGCGTAGCCGTGCGAGTCGTGGAATTTGCCGGATTCAGAGAGAACTTTTTGCGTTTCACCGGTAGTCGCACTAAACAATGGCATCTGACGCATTTTTCATCTCTCCCACAGAATGGGAGGAATCCCAGCACGGAACACCAGAGGAGAGAGACTCCTACTCTACATCGGTATTATTGACATCCTGCAGTCGTACAGGTAATGTGTGTGTGTGTGCTCTGAGTGTGTGATAGGAATCCATGTGTGCAACAGTGAAAGCTGTTCATGAAGGCATAAAAATGAAAATAAGAGGTCTGAAAGTCAGAACATCTTTAAATGCTCGTCATTTCTGTTTCCTGATGGGTGTGGAATTTCTCACTTGACAGACCTGTGAGATTATATGTGTGTTTGTGTGTGTCACATGACTTGCCTTTATTAAATTTGTGATTCTTTGGTGTCATTTTCCTCATGCAGATTTGTAAAGAAGTTGGAACATTCCTGGAAAGCATTAGTTCACGATGGGGTATGATTAAAATATAATCATTTTTACATATAATTTCCAAGATATCATGTTTAATCATATTGTTCCGTTCTATCAACATCTCCTTTTTTTTTTTTTTTTGAGGTGTGTCATTTAGGTTTATGATAGGGCTGTGAACATGTAATGCATATTTATTCTCTGTGCATACAGCATTGTGAATTTAGAGATCTCTCTCTCTCTCTCTCTTTCTGTAGGACACTGTCTCAGTACACAGACCTGGTTTCTACGCAGAGCGGTTTCAGCGTTTTATGTGTAACACAGTCTTTAGAAAGATCCCACGTAAGTCCCGCCCTCCTCTCTCCTAAAGAATCCCTCATGTGTCAGTCAAAAAACTCACCGACAGCCTCCATAACATGATTGCCCCCCCCCCCCCCCCCCCCCCCAAAACTCTGAAATTGATTGTATTGTACATACATATAAATAATGTGCTATGAGGACATCTTGGCTGGAGTTATGTTGTGCTGTGATGTCATCGGCGTGTATCTTTTTTTTTTTTTTTTTTCCCTGTCTCTTTAGTGAAGCCCTCGCCTTCGAAGAAGAGTCGGGGGGGCTGCCAGAGCGTGGTCCGGCGCCTCCCCATGGGAACGGCCGCGCCCACCTCCCTGTCCAACACGACGGCACACACCTTAGTTGATGGCAGACTCGTGTATCGGCCTCACTTCATCCAGCAGGAGTCAGAGGGAGACAGCGGTGAGGACAGAGAGAGAGAGAGGGGCGGGGGAAGAGAGAGAGGGGCGGGGGAAGAGAGAGAGGGGCGGGGGAAGAGAGGGGGGGGGGGGGGGGGAAGAGAGATTTGGGTGAAAGTGTTGACGGATGGATGGGTGGATTGATGAGTTAATGCATGAGTGTTTGTTCGGTGGTCAAATAGGTATGTACAATAGGTAAACCGTAGTAAGCTTCTTTTTACCCCTAATCTTTGGATTGTTTGTTTTTCTTTTCTCTCCATTCAGGCATGCAGTCGGGCAGACCTGACCTCCTCCCAAGGACCCCACCTGTAGAGGAGGGCTCCTTGGAGCTTGCAGAGACAAATCTTTCCGACCTGTCACTAGGCAGCACAGGGCTCGCCGCCTCCTCACCCCCACTCAGGTAGGGCTGGGCGATACGGCATAAAAATAATATCGCGATATTTTTAGGCTATATACGATATATATATATATAGATATTTTGAAATCTCCTCTACGGCACTTCATAAATGCTCGATTTGACCCTTTGATGCATATAATCACACCTTTATGATGATTCTAGTAGTCCCTGCAACATATGTCTGCAACAAAACATTCTTGTTTATATCCATTAGTGGTTTCTAATGGAGCAATTTTAAACTTGCATGCGAAAAGGGGGAAATCACAACCAAGTTAAATTTAACAAAACAGTAATTATTCAACATCTTCCTTGCGATACCCAAACCACTGCCAGACGATGGATCCAGTGCTGTTTCATCTTGGAACCAATTCGTCCGCCTCCATCTTCCGTTACCGTTACCGAACTCAACGTGTGTAAACTCGCTTTGGTGCTTCTCTTCTTTCGTTCTTTCCCTGTTCCCTCCAGATACAAAAACACACGTCTCACATACATGTGTTACACCTACTCCCCGAGGAGAGTGGTCTGGATGGGCGGGTGAGCGCATATGTGACGTATGCGTGTGAGTTTTTCGTTTCTGTGAGAGGGAGAGAAGCGAAACGCCGAAGCGAGTCTCATGCCGGCGGCTTATAAAAAATTTACGCGACAGTTTGTACTCGATGTTTGCGATATATAGTCATTGACTACATAGCGCGTAGAACAAGCCGCGATACACCGAGTACATTCGAAGTATCGCCAACCCTTACTCTCAGGCACCTCAGCCACACCCATGTCTCTCGCAGCTCTCTTTTCGTTCATGACCGTCTTTACTGTCGTTCTGCTTTCCCGACTTCGCTTTCCTCTCACGGACTGTACTGAACACCTCACAAGCGTGTACAGGGCAGAGTGTTTTAAAGTGTGTGTGTGTGTGTGTGTGTGTGGGCAAGAGAGGTACCGTGTGCAGTTTCGTGAGCGCATGAGCGGTCTTAGTCTTACCGGATCTTTCCGTCGGGTCGCCGGGTTCAGTTGGTTCATGCTTGAGAGGTCAGATGAGAGCACGCTGTATTGAATGAAAGATGAACTGAGTCGACTGAACGGGCCGACACAGAGAGGGGGCAGAGCAGCTTCCCGTGGACTCACTCCCGCTCCTACAGGGATAGAGTGACCGTTCGGTGTTTTGTCTTTGTTTTTGTATGACAGAATATTAAAGGAGCGTGTTTTGTCTGTACAGGTCGGTCGGGGTGGAGGTGCACAAATCTGCAGGCATGGAGCAAGACCACATCGGCTCAGACAGGTACACACTCACACACACACTCACACACACACACACACACACACACACACACACACACACACACACACACACACACTCTCACACACACACACACACACTCTCACACACACACACACACACTCTCACACACACACACACACACACACACACACTCTCTCACACACACACACACACACACACACACACACACACACACAGTGCCCCAGATGGCTGGATAGAACCAGTGCTGTACCCAGATTAACCATGTTCTCGTCCTCATTTTTCCCTCTTTGTCTCATGCACACACGGTCCCCCCACCCCCCTCTCTCTCTCTCTCTCTCTCTCTCTCTCTCTCTCTCTCTCTCTCTCTCTCTCTCAGCACTGGGGCAGAGGCGCTGGACGAGCAGACGGAGAATGCAGACGCTATTTCGCTGAAGGACATCATCCCAGAGACCAACATATGTTTTGTAAGTCTCACCCTGTAACAGGACCAGCGAAGGTCCAGGCCAGGGGCTCTCTCAAAGAGTCCGAGACACGCGTTACGCTAATGTCAATACATTCACCCGGCGTGGAGATAGTTTACATTAGAATAGTTTTTAATTCAACAGTATCTGCATTATGGTTTCAAACAACAATTAATCTCCCGCTTTGTTTCTTGCGAACAAACGAAACTGATGAAAAGAAAGGTATGAGTGATGGAGACCTGGAAAAGGAGGAGTGAAACAGACGTGTTGACTAACCCCGCCCCCCCCCCCCCCGTTCCCTTTCTCTCCACAGTAAAAACCTGCGTAGGAGTGAGGGATGGAGGGTAAAAACAAGAGAGAGAGAGAGAGAGAGAGAGAAGAAGGAGAAAATGAGAAAGAAGAGTCTCATATCTTGAGCGGCGATCCCTCGCTTTTTGTTCCCCCCGGGGAGGAGGTCGTCGGGAACAGCCCCCCAGGACGTGCCGAGAGAGGGGTGGCGTGACGTCGGTAGTACAGAAAGAAAGAAAAAAGAAAAAAAAAACAAAAACGAAGAGAGAGAGAGTTGAGAGGAAGGGGGAGAGAAAAAGAGAGAGAGAGAGAGTTGGATGGGTTGAATTGGCCTTCTTCCTCTCCGACATGACGTTTGCTGCTACAACTCCGACTATTTCTTACAAACCACACTACTGGAGTCAGGATGGAGGTCACTAAAGCTGGTTACACCATACCATTTTGTTTCTTTCTCTCTCACACACACACACACACACGCGCACGCACGCAGGAAACGAAAGGGCATTGAAATCATGTATATTACAGCCAAATTCATTTAGTTTTTACATTTGGTTTGGACAGAACAGTGCGTGTGTTTGTTTGTTCTTTGTTTACTTGGTTTTCGGTCAACTTTGATCACATTGTTCTACTACATTCTCTAACACAGGCTTTTTTTTTTTTTTTTTTTTTGTCCCCCTGCACCTGACAGTATTTTACTGGGTATACTGGTATGGTGTAACTGGGTGTAATGGGAGTGAGTGACGCTGTGCTCCAGGTTATTTAACTTCAATGTGATCGCCCTCGTTCGTGGCCAGTGACCACGAAGGCCTCAAAGTTGAACTATGTCAACATTATGTCATCACACATTAATATTATTATTATTATTATTGTTATTAAGATTATTATGCAGTAGTTACTATAGCACATGTCACTTAGGGGAGCTCTGTAATCATGTCAATGTTATTTTTGATTTTTTTTTTTTTTAGTTCTGTTGGAAGTTTGGTGAAACCTGCCGGAGATTGGACTTAGCAATTATTTATGAGCTGTTCTAGAACCTTCTGTATCTTTGAATGTGTGTTCTAGAACCTTCTGTATCTTTGAATGTGTGTTCTAGAACCGTCTGTATCTCCGAATGTGTGTTCTAGAACCTTCTGTATCTCCGAATGTGTCTGGTTTTCTTTCCAGGGTCCTTCTCTGCCTTGACCTCATGTGCTCCGTAGGAAAACAAACAAACAAACAAACAAACAAACAAACAAACTCAGAGTTTGAACAAAGAGACTTCTGAATGTTAATACAAGTCACAGATGGTGGCAGAAAAAAAAAATTGGCCTTTGAAAAATTAATGCAAAACATTTGTGCCAACATCCTGCAAGGGCTGACAGTTATGAAAATGACCCAGGAACATTGCCTCTGCTAGCGTGATGTCTGTGTTTGTGCCTTTTTGTTTTGCCTTTTGTTTCTTTTGGCAATCTGTGTTGAGCTGTGCTTAGGTGCTAGTGCTTTACTACTTTTTCTTTTCGTGTGCGTGGTTTTTCTTTTTTTGTTTCTTAGAAACTTTCTTCTGTTCTCTTTTTTTTTTGTCGTTTTGATACGCCGTCGAAACCCCCGTTCACCTGTCTGTCGTGAACTTTTACCCTCAGCCGATGAACAACGGACCAATCAAGCAACAGGGTAGAAAGTAGGGGTGGGCCTTATAATTCTGATTTTTTTTTTTAAACACACTCCAGTAACCTTCATTATGACAGCGTGTAGCTGTAAATAGTTTGTATATATTTTCCATCGACATTTTTGTGTTCGCACGTGCGTTACCAAAAAAAAAAAAAAAAAAGTAACTCGCCTTTTTCGTGATGCGGCTCGTTTTGCTTAGTAATCCCTTGCGTGCCACAGCGTCTTCCAAACGTCGTTCTCGACGAAGTAAACAGTCAGCCTGCTGCATTAATAACCCCCAACCCCATCCATTTGTGCTGGACACAAATATCTATGCTTTACCTTTTCTGGACCAACGTGGCTCGGTTTTCAGCGTGTAATATCGTTTTCCTGAGAACTAAACCTATAGAGATGCGTTAAGCTCGGATGTTCCTTGGGGAGGAGGAAGGGGGGGGGGGGGGTCATTGAACAAGTTTGCTTTTGGAAGTGTGTATATACACTAAAGCTTTGTAGCTTGCTCTTGGAAACACACAGTATAAATATTTACTGAAATCCATCTCATATTTATTTGTCTCTCGGTCATAAAGCTACAAAGCGTTCAAGTGCTCTTGGTTTTTCGCGTCCTCGCTGTAAATATTTTCCGAGTCTGTTCATTTAAGAAGCAGCTACTCAAAGGCTCTTTTTGGACATGACGGCCGCTCTGGTTTCCAAAGCTTCCATGGTTTCAGTGAAACTCAACGCTCTGCTTCCATAGCAAGTTTCCATTGCTTCCAGTGCTGTACACATCACTGCTCTTTCAGTCATTGTCCCTAGAATGTATTCAAATGTGTGTGTGTGTAAACATCTTACTAAATCTGATGAAACCAGATGCTTTTGTGTCTTCTCACGAACAAAGTCCATGAGTATATGAGTTTATGAGTATAATGAAAATAAAATTGCAAAAAAAAAAAAAAAAAAATCGAAACACAATGGGAAGGGAAAATGTTTTTAATGTTTAAAAGGCACATGAGGACGCAGAGAAGGAAATGGGAAGGTTACCAAGGATACGGGTCTGATTCCAAAACTCGACGAAAAAAAAAAAAAGAGAGTTTCCTCGCCTTTCTCTTATTCCTTGGTGAACACAGACTGGAAAAACAGCTTGGATCGGTGAGAGAATTGTTGATATAGTGTGGAATGTTGCTACTGTGCCTTCCCCCCTCCCCCCCATCCAATCATATTGCGGTCGGTGTTCGAGAAGGCGAGGAACATTCTGGAATGCGACCGTGGAATCTCAGCCTTTTGTTCAGATGCTCTAGAATCGTTTCTGCATTGTGTGTCTGCCTTTTTTAGATCCGTGAATGTTAGTTAGAGTCTCTTGAGTGAATCCCCTGTTTGACACACAATACGCAGCGAGAGCTGTTTCAAGGCTTTTACTGAGCAAGTGGGTGTTGAAACAAAAGATATAAAGAAAAAAAAAAGACATGAATTTGGTTTTTTTTTTTGTTTGTTTGTTTGTTTTTTTTTATTGAGATGTTGTGTTAATGCTGGCCAGGTATTTATGATGAAAACTGAGGAAGAACTCTTTGGGTCAAAGCCATAGAACCAAAGATTATGACAGAAAAAACTGAAACGTAGGGGGAAAAAAAACAGGAAACAACATGGCAGCCAGTAACACTGCCCTGAAATGGACTGTTAGCACAAATTCAAGAGACAAGACACTTGTTTTTTTTTTTTTTTTTTTTTTTTTTTTTTTTTTAAACAAACAAAGCTGTAGTTACACAGACAGAATTGCACAAGTAACTTAAAACAATAAATCAAAGCCCACCAATCTGAGGAGATGGTGAGAATCGTGAACAAATGTTGCCGTGGAACAAACACAAGTCGACTCACAGGTCACTCGCCGGACTTTCAGGCGCAACAGCGAAATAGTCTCAGTCAGACACATCCAACCCCCCCCCCCCCCCTTTTTTTTAAGCTGTCATGGCACAATGTTGAAAAGGAGATTTTTTTTTTTTTATTATTATTATTTTGTCTGTTTGGTTCTACCATAAGTCATTCTTTTTTTTTTTTTTACCCTTCAAATGACCTTGGGAACTCACTTTCCAACTGTAAAAATGCCAAGGTCGTGTTCCAAAACTTTTCCACTTTGCCTTGTGTCCTCAACTTGAGTGCTCTTCTGTTGTGTAGTCTCCTTCCACACAGGAGAGCCCACGAAGAAGGGACGTATTACTGGAGTATTGGAACTGGACTACACTGGAGGGTTGCTTTGATTTGGCATTCGTAAACTAAATGACTTTAGAAGAATTGTTCTAGTTTTGGAGTGGGGGGGGGGGGGGCAGTTCTCTGAAAGATGTTCCCTCCCCTCTGTTAAAGCACATAATTAAGGCTTTTGTTTTTTTTTTTAAATGCAGGAACACACTCAGCTGGGTTCAATTAAGACTTAAAACCTGTTTCCGTTTTCCCTTTTCAAATGTTAACGTGACTTTCTGGTTTTCTTTAGGACTCTGAATACTTTTGAGAGACGGAGAGGTGGCTTACATAGAACTCAGTGTTAGAATATGTTACTATAGTATAAGATATTAATATTATTTAAGATGGTAATGTTAAGAATTCATTACAGCTGCGATGGATTTACCTCTTGGTTGGTTGGTTTGTTTGTGTTCTGAACTTAGGGTGGAACCTCTGTATAGCCAGGTTGATAAACTGTTTTTTTCTCTCTCTTTCTCTCTTTTTTTTGTAATACAGTTACTTTAAAGAGTTTCACTTTGATTTCTCCTTTGGTTAGAACAAGAGGTGAATCTGTTGTTGCAGTGGCGTATGAGAAGTGAAATTGTGTGACTTTGTTTGCTGCAGGTTAGCAGCAAATGTTTCCACAATGTTTTTTCTTTTTTTTTTTTTTTCTCCTCCCTCATTTTCTGTTGCATTCGTTGCCTTTTCTTGATAATTGTACATTATGGCTTTAGTTTTAAAAAAACCTGTTTGGTGTGAAAAGAAACTGAATCAGAAATGCAGTTCTACTGCTCCTCTCAGTTTTTATCATGTGGGTAAAGAGGGGTAAAGTTCTGGGGGGGGGGGGGGAGAAAGCAGATTTAGCGAAAATCCAGAGAAAGTAGTAAACCTCCTAATAGAGGAGCCCTGTGGCTTCATTCTCCTAGCAAAACAAAGTCACAGGGCTCTTCTATTAGGAGGTTTACAACTTTCTCTGGATTTTCGCTAAACCGGCTTTCTGAACCCCCCCCCAGAACTTTACCCCTCTTTGTTTCCAAATTGTTCATTCCAGTTTGTTGCCTCGCAATCATTATTCGCCTTGTGTTTTCCATGTCAGTGTTCTCCTAACACGTTACATCAGTGCAAAAAAAAGAAAAAAAAGAAAAAAGAAACCCCTCACAAACACACGAATGCTCGGCCCATTCCTCAAAGAGAGTGACCAGGAAGTACCTCGGCCCTGTCTCAACTCTCCACTGCCGTCAGCCTCATTTCCGCTCAGAGCAAAGCCTCAACTGGTCATCAGCGTTGTAGTTCTTGTCTAGTCGAGTCCTAGCGGTGCCACTGCGAAGAACTGATCAACGCCTCGATCAAGTACAGAGGCCGACCGCGGCCACACCAGGGTTTGCTGAAACGACGGGAACTGAATTTTTGAGTGGAGAGGGCATTCGGTGCAGAATCAAATGGAGAATTTGATTCGCGCACTGTTGACTGTTGCTGACTAAATCGTACCTCGATTTAAGCAATCTTTTGACAGCGTCGGATCGTTTCTTTGGCGAGCGGATTAGCGGAGATCTTTTTTTTTTTTAAATCGACCGACGTATAATAGACATCACAGTCTCGCACAATTCAGAAAGGACTTTTATGCTGGCAACTCTGACACTACAGATAAATAAACAAATACATACAAACGTGAACATACGAAGACACTCGGACTTATTACAATACCAGTCATTTCTGCCAATGTTTGACCTTTGAGAATCGTATTTATTAAGAATCTTTTGTGTGTGTGTGTTTTTTTTTTTTTTTTTTTAAATCTTTTTGTTGGTCTGTTATGAATGATGTGTTCTCTATGTATCGTAGACGACTGTATGTATCATGTAATCTGGCTGAAAATCTCTTTCCGAACAACAGAATTTTGGTTGTATTACTTACTAGGCGAAGAGGAAAGTTGAAGGAGTATTTGAAAATGTAAACTTTTTTTTTTTTTGTATTTCATGTCTTTGGACTCTCAGCTGTGTTATGTATTTGTATCCATTATAAATAAGTGGAAAAAAAAGAAATCTTCCTTTTGCTTTTTTTTTTGTTTGTTTTTTTCTTTCGTTTGTTTGTAAACATGTGAATGTCTCGCCGTTTTCAGGAGTCTCTATGGCTGTGACAGCCGTAAACGCTTTGATGACTATATTTTTACTGGGCCTGTATAAAATGTTTCATATGTATATAAGATGTCACAGAAATGCCTTTTTTTTTTTCTCTCTTGCGGTGTTTGCTGCGCTGTCTCTCCTTCCATCTTTTCAGTCATGTGGTGATGGTGATTTTCCACATTGTCTGTCTGATTTTAAAGAATTAAAAATATTTTTTAAATGGCTGCAGACTTTTTTTTTTCCTCTCTCTCTCTTTTCTCTCTTTTCTTTCTTTCTGAACAGCATTTTGTTTTGTTTGGGAACGTGCTCAGTTTTGAACAGGACCATGTCTATATTGTTTATTTTATATATACTCTTTTCAATTAATCAGAGTTAATTCAGGCCAGCAACAAGGAGTCAGGTCAATAAGTCAGTATACACTTAATTTTTCCAGTTATTTGTGAGGTCATATTACTATATAACACGTTTTCCTGTTATCCTGTGTTAACAACCTGGCAGTTTTGCGGGGCTGAACAACAGCCAAAACCGATGGTCCCAGACTCTTGAGAAATTGCATGTAGGAGCTGGGTGTCGAAGCAGTAAAAAAGAACTACATTTCCCATACTATAAGGCGCGGAATATTTGCATAGGCTAGTGACGGCACAGCTAACCAGTGATGTCATTCTTCGCGACAGACAGCTTCCAAGATGGTGCTTGAAAGTACTATGGTTTGGTAAGATAAAAGAATATTGTTATTATGAACCCTGTTTTTGGTGGTTTGCGTCTATGGAAACTTAAGCATTGCATTGGTATGAGTTACGTTCACTCAAAGGTCAGATTTAATTGTAAAAAATAGATTAAGCTGTGGTATTTTAACCGGGAAGTTCTCTGGTTTTCCTGAGTCACTGACAACAAACAACATAGCTTAGCTAAGCTAGCGCAAGTTTTTACCGGAGGTGTCTTTCTTCCTTACACTGTAACTAATTGATATCGAGTCCGTGACATATGCCAGTCACATTGGCTGTGTATAGCTAAAGATTCATATTATAACGTTATCCCTCAGAATTAAATATTCATATTTAATAACGAAGAGTTAAGGGTGCGACTGATATCTACACCTTTATCGGGTAATGACATGGGAACACGGAGAGGGCTGCACAGTTAATTCGCAGAATCGTTCTACTTTTGCCCAAGAGATTTACGAAATGAATCATGTAATTTATATATGATTATGCCCTCCCCGTTTTTCTCCTCGTTATTTGGAATACCCGGTTACTTTCCTGAACCCCGTAAATCTACAGGGCTTCCACGGGTCTACAACCAGCCACGTAATGCTTTATCACTGTTAGCTGCTTGGCGTCAACGAGTGATAGCCATGACGACTTAGACGTCTTGCTGTCCATTAATAACGACAAGCGTAGCATAGTGACTTAAACCAACACGCCAAGCACGTACAGTTGCTGCCCCACGGACCTCCGTGTGTTTCGTGGAATGGCAAGTGTCGGCGAGTGCACCACACGGGAGCCAAACGTCTCTCGTCAACCTCTCTTCCCCCCTCTCTGTGTATGTCTACAGCGTGGACAACAGTGAGTACATGCGCAATGGGGATTTCTTACCGACCAGACTACAGGCGCAGCAGGATGCTGTCAATATCGTGTGTCACTCAAAGACGCGCAGCAACCCTGAGAACAACGTGGGCCTTATTACAATGGCCAAGTATGCAGCTACATCTTTCTCTCTCTCTCTCTCTCTCTCTCTCTCTCTCTCTCTCTCACACACACACACACACACACTCTCTCTTTCTCTTCTGTGTCTGTTTGTGTGTGTAGCTGCTTTCTTTTTTTGTTAATAAGGAGAGATGTGATGTGATGTGATTAACTCATTCACTTGCTGTTGTATTTGTGTGTGTGTGTGTGTGTGTGTTCTGAAGTAACTGTGAGGTGTTGACCACTCTAACCCCCGACACGGGAAGGATTCTGTCCAAGCTTCACGCTGTGCAACCCAGGGGAACCATCAGTTTCTGTACAGGCATCAGAGTAGCACACGTGAGTCTCTCTCTCTCACACACACACACACACACACACATCATTTAAGTCCTGCCAGAGCCCTGCCACTGAAAAAATGAGTGACTCTTTCACTACTCCACCATAGATACACAATACTTAAAACTGCTAGTCCTCACGAAACCCATAGATTTGCCCTGTCCTCCCCATCCCCAGTGCTCCGCTAAGGGTTTCAGTGTCTTTACTTGGTGGCTAAACCCCGTCACAGGATTTATAATGTGTGATCTCTCTTTTTTTAATCTCTCTTCTCAATGGTCTTATCCCTCCCTACGTTCCCTCTGACCCAGTTGGCTCTGAAACACAGACAGGGGAAGAACCATAAAATGAGAATCATCGCCTTCGTGGGCTCTCCAGTGGAGGACAATGAGAAAGATGTGAGAGTTACACTGTTTTTAAATATCTGATGTTGTTGTTGTTGATGTTGTGTTTTGATAAAGGCACTTTTTTTGTGTCTCATCGTTGCTTTAATGCGTATTGTGGTTCCCATCTCGTTGTTTCACAGCTGGTGAAAATGGCCAAACGTCTGAAGAAGGAGAAAGTCAATGTGGACATTATTAACTTTGGGGAGGAGGTGAGAAACAACCAACTAGTCATTTCACACCAAAAAACTACCCAATGCTCGCTCGCTCTCTCTCTCTCTCTCTCTCTCTCTCACTCTCTCTCACTCTTCTCCTTAATATACCCCGTGTTCAGTCTGTCACTTTCAGTCTGCTCTTTCTTCCTTTCCTTCTTTCACATTTACCTGTCCTTTTTGGTCTCTTCTTTCTTTCTTTCTCTCCTGTAACAAACATTGACCCACGACACCTGCTCTCACGCGCCGCCTAGGAAATGAACACGGAGAAATTGACTGCGTTTGTGAACACTCTGAATGGAAAAGAGGGCACCGGCTCCCACCTGGTGACTGTACCCCCTGGTCCCAGCCTGGCCGACGCCCTGCTCTCCTCACCCATCCTGGAGGGGGAGGGAGGCACAATGATGGGCCTGGGTGCCAGTGACTTTGAGTTTGGGGTGGACCCCAGCGCAGACCCCGAACTGGCACTGGTGAGTGGTTTTTTTCAGACTGCAGAATGATTGGACAGTGTTTTGTCAGTCAAGGATAGTGGGCGCGATATTGAGTGTTCGAAGGAATTTAAACTGCTGTAAATTTTTCTCTTGGCTCAGACGGTAATGGGAGATGAGACAGGCAAGACAGCATGTTGTCAAGTATAAATTTAACATATAACAAAACATTTATCGTTTAAAAGTTATATGTTTTGTATAAAAAAAATAATAAAGTGTGCTAAATTTAATAAAGATCACGTTGTCTTTAGCGGCAATCTTAAAATGAGTTAAGGGTACTCAACGTAAAATGACACATTTTCACTTTGTCCTTTGTACCATTTCAACACTCTCTCTCTCTCTCACTCTCTGTCTCTGTCTCTCCCTCACTCTCTGTCTCTGTCTCCCCCCCCCCCCCCCCCCCCCCCCCCCCCCCCCCCTCTTTCTCTGTCTCTCTCTCTCTCTCTCTCTCTCTCAGGCCCTGAGGGTGTCTATGGAGGAGCAGAGAGCGCGGCAGGAGGAGGAGGCGCGCAGGGCGGCGGTGGCCTCCGCAGCGGAGGCCGGAGTAACAACCCCGACCGTGGACGGTGAGTGAGAGAGAGAGAAGGGAGATGTCGAGATGAGTAATGAATCAAATTGAAGAAAAGAGATAACGGCATGAACAGAGACCTCACCACATAGAAAGAACGAGGGATGTGGAACAGAAGTGACAGATGAAGAGGAGAGAGAGAGAAGCTTATAAGGAAAGAAAGAAAGAAATATGTAAAGAAACTGATTGAGGCTAAAGATGAGTAGACAGTACGGAGTGTGCTGTACCCATAACGTATTTCTCTGAATGTTATTCACATTTGTGAGTCATATCTCGCAATATCGACAGTTTTCTTAGTGAATAGCCATTCATAATGTTCTCTTATGGGCTGGGTGTACTGTTGGAGCGTAGGATTTTAATGCTGTGCTGAGTGGTTTTAAACATTGGTTGCCTGTCCAACTGGGTTCTGGTTCTGCGCAGAATCGGACGACGCCCTGCTGAAGATGTCCGTGGCCCAGTCGAGCGGCGGCGGCGGTGGCACCGCGGTTCTGCCCGATTTCAGCCGCATGACAGAAGACGAGCAGATCGCCTACGCCCTGCAAATGTCCATGCAGGGAAGTGGACAGGGTCAGTTCACACACTCACGCTCTGGCCCCAGAGTACAGACACACACACACACTCACACACAAACACGTTTTTATGCCCTAACCTTATACAAATGACCCTGTTCACACACTCTTTAATAAACTGTTTTTAATTGGATGAAAACCAAACTCCTCATTTGGAGGGAGTCATATAAAGTTAGGTTAGATTAGGATCCTGGTCTTTGTGTCCTCTCTCTATCATGCATCTCCCTCACTTCTCTCTCTCTCTGGTTGCTGTGATCAGAGTTCACTGGGGCAGAATCTATGGACACGGATGCAGGAGCGGCTGTAAACACTGAGAGTGCTAAGGTTGGCCAATCCCCCCTCTAAACTCTGCAGCCTTCTGAATGAGTGTGTGGTAAGATTTTTAGGAAGAGCTGATCTCTAATTTCACTGTCTCTCTCTCTCTCTCTCTCTCTCTCTCTGTAGGATGAGGAAGATTATGATGTAATGCAGGATCCAGAGTTCCTACAGAGCGTTCTAGAGAACCTCCCAGGCGTCGACCCAAACAACGAGGCCATTCGGGATGCCATGGGCTCCTTGGCAACCAGGGGCGGAGCCAAACCACCAGCAGGGAAGAAAGATGAGGAGAAGAAGAAATGAACGAGGAGACGGACCGCAGCTAACAAATAGAGTGACTGGCCGAGATCTGAAAGAGTCACGGACAGCAAATAAAACATTATACATGCATCCAGAACGAAGACTGTCTCTGACTAGATTTCGGTTTGACCTCAGTCTCATGATCACACTTGTTAGAAATTCATTTTTTTGAGCGTGATGTCGATAAGAAGAGAGCATATTCTAGAATTCTCAAGGAAATAGTCCCGGTTCTAACAAAGCTTCTGTACACAGAGCATTCAGATGTAAGATTCTAGAACCTTTTTTTCTGTGACATCGCTCTCCTGTCCTTCCCATTTCTAATCTTTCACACTACCGGGGTTCTTTACTGAAAATGGATAACAACAAACTCATTTTTCTGAATAGATAACAGTTATTGTTTGTTTCTTTTTTTCTTTTCCAAGTTGATTGATTCTTTATTCATAGGATTTCTTTGTTGTTTTTTTTAAATATATCTCTGTATTCACGTGTGTCTTGGTTAGTGCATATTGTGCATATTTTTTTTTTTAATGGAGTATTCCAAATATTGAAATATGCTGAGAAATTTACAACATATGCCTGATGTCTAAATAAATATAAATACTTTGGGTGAGATTGGATGCAGCCATTTGGTTGGTGATGTCAATGTGTCAGAGGGTCTGTTACAAAACTGCAAAATGTTTTTTGCTTCTCATCTCCTGAATAGCACTGCTCGTAAAAGGAGCCCAGACAATTACGACAAAATGACAGCTACTACGTCAGGATTGCACAAACCAATATTGCATTCACATGAAAGAGACCCTTAAGAGCGCTGGTGTTTTGCCCAGTTAAAGTGCTTTAATTTTTTCCTGCATGAATCTTGTACACTTAGTCTTGCTTGTTGCCACGAGTTAAAACAGTTGGAGATGCGCATCGTGATGCCTTATTGTCACTTTCATTTCCTTCAGAATGAACCTGTTTAACCTGACAGGTGTATGGATTCGTCTCAAAACGGAAGAAATCCGTATTTACGACCTGGCGTGTAATGTGATGCCTTACAGGAAGGCACGTGTAAATTATTCGTAAATTAAATTCCTAACACATTTTTCAAATGCAGGAGTACCGTCCTGACAACGAGCAAAAGAGAGCGAAGTGGCGTTAGTTGTCAAAACACACAGTGGGTGGCGCTGGTCATTCCTCGAAATCAGAACCTAACGTTGCAAAGACCAGACGAAGAAGAAAAAGGAACAGTTGGGAATCCTCGCGCAGGTAAACACACAACCTATTTCTCTGCGAAATGCCCGATTTGAGCAACATATCTCAGTCGAACCTTTTCTCATATTACCGAAAGACATTTTAATTAACTATTGCGCGCCTGTAACTGTACAAACACCTATCAGAACGTTCAAAATTGACTGAAGCTTTCCAAACCGCACTTGTTGGGGCGCTAGCTAAGCTAGCTGACTAGCTAGATATGTGACCATTGGTGATGGCATCTAGCCAGCCTGACATGAGAGTTAGCCCTTAGCTTGTAGCCTTGCAGACACTCATAATGTCTAAGTACGTGAAAGGCTATGTAAGGACATATGACGATCAGATGCGTCTATTTTAACTCATTTTGCACGTCAAGCGTGCAGGTCGTTAACGACTGTTGTTTAGACTGGCTTCATGTATTCCGCATTGTTTATTTATATCGGCGGTAAGCTTGGTCGCTCGCTAGTTTAGATAGCTAAATTAGACTAGCCAGCAGTTCCGCGAAACGCTATGAGATCATGGAATGTCCAGGTAGACATGATAAGCTAAAATGCAATGTGAGCGTTTTGCACATATTGATAATCAGTGTGCACAATTATACTGTTACACCCCGAAACCGACCGTTACGGCGCTTGTTTCAGTGTGGCTTACGTTTGAGGAACTAGCAAAGCGGGCTAACAACCAGTGAAACTCATTATCCACGTCATGCTTGTCGTCGCAGTTTGATTATGCGCGAGCACCTGGCATTAGAACCCAGTAGAAAAGAACGTGTTTATTAACGAGCATCATGTAATAACGCGTTAAGAGCATTAATAATAACTGACGGTTTTGCGAGGCGTGAGAACTTTTAACCTAAGCGCTCTGCTGCTGTCTGCTGTGGAATTAAATGTTGACTTGTCTTCTCGCAGGTATCCGTCCGCCATACGGGAATGGGGGACATGAAGACCCCAGATTTTGACGACTTGTTGGCAGCGTTTGACATTCCCGATATCGACGCCAAAGAGGCCATTCAGTCTGCTCCGGAAGATTCCGACGGGAGTCACAGCGGCTCTGGAGCAGGCGTTGGAAAAGCAGGAGCAGGGGGTCCCAATCTAAGACCCCCAAGTCCTCCTGAAACTCAGCAACCTCCCCCAGTTGTCCCTCTGAGTTCTCAAAACGACCCGCCAGTGGTGAGTGTGATCGTGAAGAACAGGGTTCGCTCCGATGCCTTTGGAGAAGGAGAGGAAGATGAAGAGGAAGGGAGAGGAAGTCAGGGAGGGAGTTCTGATGCAGGTGGTGACGGGTCAGTCTCAGGTGGTCTCATGGCTCCACGCCTGGGTCCCAGAATACAGGGCCTGGTGTCGTCAGAACCGCTGATCCATAACGGGTTCGAGGCGGCTTCAGCTGGGTCTTCTGAGACCACCTTACGACCCCCCCAAACACAAACCCAGTCCAACGGAGAACTCTGGACGCCTCGCTCCCCCAAGACAGCGAGCGAGGGAGGGGACGCCTTCTCCTTACGTGTCTCTCTGCCCCTTCCTCCTCCTTCGGTCTCCTCCTCCTCATCCTCCCCATCTCAGTTTATAGGTCCACTCCTCCCTCGCTCTGCTCTCGCCGGAGACGAGCCTCACCTCCCCTCTGCCTCCCCCATCCCTCCTTCTACTCAGCCATTTAACGGCACTCCTATGGGTGGAGGAGTTCGACGCCTCCTTTCGGAAGATGAAGATTCGGAACCGGATCTCGGGAGTCCTCCGCTTGTGATCCAAGAGAGCCCTGATTCCCAGATGTGCTCGCCTCCCCCGTTCCCTCGGAGGCACAGGTCGTCTTCCGGAATGTTCCACTCTCCTTCTCCGTCTTCTCCGTCTCCATCCTCTTCCTCTCTCCCTGCCGCACCGCTACCCGCCAACAACCCCCAAATCGGAGAGACCGCCCCCATCCCAAAAGCGGTGTCGCCCTCTGCACCCCATCTGGTCACGGCTCAAAGCAGGACCACCGCGCCCGCCCCCGCAAACACCGTAAATGAACCGCCCTTCGAAGAGCGAAGCCTAGAGCACATCATCGAAGAGAGGGACTCTCCCGAAAGCCCCGATCCGGAAATGCCCTCCTCTTCCTCGGCCAACGCGTCAGGATCGGCGCCCGTCAAGAAAAGCTCCAGCCCCGCTCAGGCCACGCCGTCTTTACCCTCTGCCCAGTCGGGTGGGGTCGAGTCTGGGAAGGAGGGGTCGGGGGAGGCCCCTAGAGACGGCGCCGATGCCGAGGGTGTGAAGAGTGTGTCGCTGAACACCCAACGTGTAAAAACTGGGGATGGACAGGAGCCCGAGGAAGGAATGGAAGTGGATGAGGCAGGGAAGGCCGCTGCTCCCGTTCCGGTGGTTTCCACCAGCGCGAAAGCCACAGGATCCTCCCAAGGAGCGTTATCAAGACCCCTCAAGGTCCGGATCAAGACTATTAAGACCCCCACGGGGAGTATCACTCGGACCGTGACCAGGGTCGCACCCAGAGCGCAAGGAGGGGGACCCAGGGGTCAAGATGGCCCAAAAAACCAACCGGAGGGCCGAAAGGTGATCACACGACCGAAAAGGCCCGCCGCTACCGCCTTGGGTCAGGCGGCGGGTTCGAAGGTCACGGTTTTGCCCGTGTCGACGTTGCATGACGCCAGCACGGCCATGCTGATGGCGGCCAGCAAGGCGCAAAACAAAATCGTCTCGGCCACGGCGGTCAGCATCACCAAAACGGCCACGCTCCCTTCCGTCTCCTCTTCGTCTCCTTCCTCCTCCTCTTCCTCCGGCGGGATCAACGTACGCACCCTGGGCCAGAAAACGGTCAACGGGAACGTGGCGTCGACCATCTCCGCCGTCTCGCAGGCGTCCAAACCGGCGTCCATCGTCAACAGCCCGGGCGCGGTCATCTCCCGGAGCCAGTCCAGCCTCGTGGAGGCTTTCAACAGGATCCTCAACAGCAAGAACCTGTTGCCTAGCTACCGGCCCGACCTCTCCACCCCTCCGCCCCCGGAGTGGGGTCTCCCCATGCCCGCCGCGGGGTACCGGTGCCTGGAGTGCGGGGACTCGTTCGCTCTGGAGCGCAGCCTGGCGAGGCACTACGACAGGCGGTCGCTGAGGATCGAGGTGACGTGTAACCACTGCGCCAAGCGACTGGCCTTCTTCAACAAGTGCAGCCTGCTCCTCCACGCCCGCGAGCACAAAGAGAGAGGCCTGGTCATGCAGTGTTCCCACCTGGTCATGCGGCCCGTCAGCGTGGAGCAGATGATAGGACAGCAGGACACCACTCCGATAGGTGAGAGTCGGAATGGAACGCGTGCGCAGATGCGAGAGACGGAGAATGAGCACGTCGGTAGTTGGCGCGTTGCACCCTCTTTGTGCGTTTGGCTTCATCGTAATCCAAAGGGGAACGGTGTTTGCTGGTGTTGTTCTGTACTCTTTATCTCTCTCCGTGTACGTTTCTCACTGACGTCCTCTCTCTGTCTGTCTCTCTCTGTCTGTCTCTCTCTCTCAGGTGTGCTGTCTCCCTCTGTGTCTTCCCCACTACCCGTTACTCCCAGCCCAGGTAAAGAGGAAAGCCCCGCCCCTGGTCCCCAGGTGCTCCTCCCGCTGCCCTGTAAAAACTCAGAGCCTCTGCAGTACGTTAATAACAGGTAAAAACAATGTGGAGTAATCATTCATCAGTACAGGTTTTTATAGGTAATAACAGACACAGGGGTAAAAACATAAGGTTCTGGTCCTTTTTTTTTTGGTACAAAACCATCACGGGTGATTTTGTGTTTTTAATTGACTCTTAGGTGTCCGGAATGTAAGACTCAGTTCAATGGGAGGGCAGAGGTCGTGGCCCACTTCCAAGAGGTCAAAGCCTCGGCCACCGACGCGGTGAGTGTACATCAAAGTGTGTGTGTGTGTGTGTGCGCGCGCGCCTAAAGTGGTATGACCGTGTATAGACATACTTATTTAAGTGAATTAATTGCCTATGTAAAAGCAAAAACTAAATCTCTCTCCCTCCCTCTCTCTCTCTCTCTCTCTCTCTCTCTTTCTGTAGTCCTGTACTCAGTGCTCTCCCCCGATGCTCTTGCCCAATCCGTGCAGTGCTGCTGCCCACCAGCGCATACACAAGTCCCGCCCCCCTCACGTTTGCCCCGAATGTGGCGGCATTGCCCGACAGGCCAGCTTCAACACACACCTTCACCAGGCCTGCCTGCACTACGCACGCCGCATAGGCTACAGGTAAACACACACACACGCACACGCACACACACACACAAACCTTCACCAGGCTTGCCTGCGCTACCCGTGCCGTGTCGACTACAAGTAAACACACACACACACTCACACATAAACCTTCAGCAACACACACACACACCCATGAATCTCGATTTCACATCTGGCAAACACAGGCACATAACTGGCATTCAGGACACCATCAGTTTGTGTTATGCCGAGGCACATCCAACCACAGCACCATACTTCACACAGGCATATACCTTTACTTTATAAAAAGGTAATAGACTGGTAATACAACGTTAATAGACTTTCAGAAATCTGATTAACCAGTCTCTCTCTTTCTGTCTCTCTCTCTGTCTCTCTCTCTCTCTCTCTCTCTCTCTCTTTGTCTCTCTGTCTGTCTGTGTGTTCAGGTGTTCGAGTTGTCAGGTCGTGTTTGGGGGCTTGAACTCAGTGAAGTCTCACATACAGACGACTCATTGTGAGGTCTTCCATAAATGCCCCTCCTGCCCCATGGCCTTTAAATCTGCCCCCAGCGCCCAGACCCACTTCACCAGTCAGCACCCCAACGTGTCCCCCGCACAGGCCAAGTATGGACCCGTGTGTGTGTGTGCGTGTGTGTGCGTGTGTGTGTGCGTGAGTGTGTGTGTGTGTGTGTTTGTGTGCGTGTGCGTGTGTGTGTGTGTGTTTGTATCGTACATTCGTTTGGGTATCTGCCTTGATCTCACATTCTGTTCTCTCTCTCTCTCTCTCTCTCTCTGACTCTTTTGCACTCTGTTTCTTTTTCTTTTTTTTTTAAGGATGATCTATAAGTGTGTGATGTGTGAGACGGTTTTTACCCAGAAGGCACTGCTCTTTGTGCATTTTGACACTCACTTGGCTAAGCAGAAGGTGCACATCTTTAAATGTCCTGACTGCACCAAACTCTACGCTCAGCGAGGTTCCCTGATGGAACACATGAAGGTTCGGAACTTTTTTTCAGTTCATGTTTTACTGGCCTGTGTTTCTCTGTGTAACGTTGTCTGTTTTCAAAATTGTGTCAAACATGTGTTGAGTTAAATGATGGATTGAGGTTACGTTGTTCCGTTTCTATTTCATTTTAATTGTTAAGTGGGTTCTCTGGATGGTCTGTATTTCCCCGTTACAAACTTTTACGAAATGATCAGCTCTCAGAATGTAGCTGCCAAAGCACCTTTTTGTTCATTATGACCTCGTCAGATGATGGTTTTATATGTTGTGCTTTTTAGTACATTTTTCAGCTTTCGCAGAGATTATTTGGGTCATTTATGATACCTGTTGTTCTTCCATTCTCTCTCTCTCTCTCTCTCTTTTTACCTCTGTGTTTTTCCTCGATTCTGTCTTTGCCCTACCCAGACAGCTCACAGGGATCCAAGCATCAAACAGGAGTCCTCCATCACCATGGCAACCTCCCTCGCCCCGGCTTCCTCGGCGCTGTCGGCCACACGGGGCCAGAGCGGGATAAAGATGGAGAGCTCTGACGGGGAGGAGTGGGGGAGGGAGCAGGAGGAGGAAGAGGAAGAGGAGGACAGAGAGAGGGAGGGAGAGCCCGGAGAGACTTCCGGAACAACCGACAGCAAGACCAACGCAACCTGGAGCTGCGCAGAGTGTCAGACATGCTACACGGACAAAGAGAACTACATTACCCATATGGCCGAGCAGCACAACAAGGTTAGGAGCCTGGGATGCTAGACGTGCTAAGTTGGACTGAATTGAGTTTAGTCAACATTGCCCACCGACATTGCGATAATGGATACAATTTATCCTGTCAGACTGTATTGTGACATATGAAATGTTTATGAAATATCGCATCGCATGTTAAACCAACATATAGGTTACCCCATTAGTTTTAGCATTGTTTGGCGTGATTATTTGGAATACATTAATAATAGCATTAATACATAAACAGTAGTGTCATAGTAATGCGATTCTGCATTAGTTGTTAAATTAAATTGTACATTTGAATATCGTTCAGAATAGCAATTTTATGTGACGTGATTCTTTAGAATGAGCATTTAGAATTCTCCCAGGTTCTGGAATTTCCCTGAAAAAATGAGGATTAGAGTGTAGTTTCAGGTGCCCCTGATAACCATAGTGTTATCCTTTGGCCATTCAAATTTGAGGAGATTTCCCTGTGGTTGAAATGAATGTTGTATTAATAGTCAGTGGACTGTCGTCTCTCTTTTCTGTGGGACAGATGATGAAGAAATTCCCCTGCACACAGTGCGAAGGTTCCTTCTCTTCTTCCTCCAGCCTGAGACGCCATATCCGCGTCAAACACAAAGGCATGAAACGAACTTTCCTCTGCCAGTGAGTATAACACACTAAGCATTCACACACACACACACACACACACACACATGCAAATACCTATATATCTACATCTACATATACACATAGATGAGCATGCATATACACACACACACACACAAGTACAAATGTGCAGTACAATGTGCAGTACACACGTACTCAGAGTGTTGAATGATGTTTATCTGAGAAAGTTTACCTGAACGCATGGCTTATGCAAAGATGCATATTCAGTCAATGAATGGAATTTTAACCTTACTTGTCCTTGCTTTCTTCCTTTATTCTTCAGTACCAACGAACTTTAACACCATATATAATCCTTTTGTGTGTGTGTGTGTCTGTGTGTGTGTATGTCCAGGCTGTGCACTGAGCGTAAGAGGAGTTTCATGAGTCGGCTGCTCTTAGAGAAACACATACAGGAGGAGCACGGAGGGCAGACCCCGCAGAGTGGGGTTGCCATGGAGACCAAGGTCAGCTGACGCATCCACACATGACTCAAAAAATGTCGTTATTGCCCTACAGCATTTCCGTTCTCACGCACACACCAAATCTACTTACATTCATACAGGGCACATTGTTCTCACGCACCATAAATGTATATCTGTATGACTTAAGTTGTATGTTTCTGTGTATGCATATAACATTGCTGTTCTCACGTGCTTGCTTCCTATATGTCTTCACATGTGTGTGTGTGTGTGTAACATTAATATCCAAAATGTAACATTATTGTCCCCACATGTGTGTATAATACCCCAAATGTAATGTGATTGTCCCCACATGTGTGTATAACATTAATATCTCAAATGTAACATTACTGTCCTCTGCTGTGCTGCTGTTATGTTACTGTTCTCATATGCATGTGTAACATAACTGTCCCCATATGTGTATATAAAACTAATATTCCAAAGGCCACGTGTAATAGTGCTGTCCTCTCATGCACACGTAACACTACTGTCCCCAAATACATGTGTGACATCACTGTCCTCACATGCATGTGTAACAAGTATCTCCAAATACATGTGTGTAACACTGTTATCCCCAAATCCACGCATAACATCATATGTGTGTGTGTGTGTAACACAACTCTCCCCAGTAAAGTGTGTAACATTATAGCCCTCACATGCATGTGCAATGCTAATATCCCCAAATCCACACACAGCGTTCCTGTCCTAAAATGTGTCTGTAACAAAACAGACCTCAAATCCGTGTGTGACGTTATGGTCCTCACATACATGCATAACACCACTGTTCCCAAATCCACATATAACGTTACTGTACTCACATGCACCATTACGGCCCTTATACGTGTGTGTACGTATGTCAGTTATCCCCGTATACAGATATGGCCGCAGTGTTACCAAATATAAATGTACTGTCACTGTCCGCATACACTGCTTGGCCAAAAAAAAGGTCGCACACTCTGAATATTTTGTTGGAGCGCCTTTAGCTTTGATTACGGTTCGCATTGCCGTGGCATCGTTTCGAACAACCTTGTGCAACGTCACGACATTTATTTCCGCCCAGAGTTGCGTTAACTTTTGGCCGAGATCTTGCTGATGACGGGAGAGTCGAACCACTCCGAAAGCCTTCCCAGCACATCCCAAGACTTTCAATAGGGTTAAGTCAGGACTCTGCGGTGGCAAATTTAATGCGTGAAAATGATTTCTCGTGTTCCCTGAACCACTCTTTCACAATTTGAGCCCAATAAATCTTGGCATTGTCGTTGTGGACTATGCCTGTGCCATCAGGGAAGAAAAGTCCATTGATGGGATAACCTGCTCATTCGGTACATTCAGGTCCTCAGCTGACTTCATTTTATTGTCACATAACGTTGCTGAGCCTAGACACTGACCAGCTGAAGCGACCCCAGATCATAACACTGCCTCCAGAGGCTCCTAATCCAAACAGCGACTTTTTTTTTTGGCCAGGCAGTGTATGCAAATATGACTACACACCTTCCAAACGTGTGTGTAAAATGACCGTCCCTGTGTACATATGTGGTATTTGTTGTCATCACACACACATTCATCAGATGGCCTTACTTTTTTTTTTTTGACATATTTTTCTCTCAGAGGCGCTCGACTCGTTTTGGTGACGTTGCTGACAGCTCCTCTGAGCATGATGGCGGTCCCGCCGCAATGGGTGGAGCCTCTATGGAGGAAGACAACGGATTGGTCGGCGCAAACAGACACGGCCGAGGGGGCGTGGCAGAAGAGCCGGAGGTGTCGGGCTTCCGCTGCATGCCCTGCGGGTTCGTTACAGAGGACAAGGAGGAGTTTCTGCAACACATCCCAACTCACCGCGGCGACGGGGGCGGGGCCTTGCAGTGTCAGCAGTGCGGGGCATGTTTTGCCTCCGGCCCCCCTCCCCTCAGCCGCCACCGCTTCATCAGCCACCGCGTACGCGACGCCCCCCGCCGACAGCGCCGGGGACGCGGCCCTCGGCCGGTGGGGCGGCGCCGGCGACGCCCTCGGGGACGACCGCCACGGCGGCCTAACCCTCTGACGGGGCGGGCGCCTCGGTGGGGTCTCCCGGGTCGCCGTGGGCAATGCGGGGGTCGCAGGGGGAGGAGAAGGAAGGTAAACTAGCGTGTAGGGTGTGTGGCCGACGCTTCGACAAAGCCACCGACCTCAACACACACTTTAGAACGCACGGTATGGCTTTCATCACCGCCCACAAAACAGACAAACCTGCATAACCGAGAGAGAGAGAGAGAGTGACTGTGGACAGGAAAGAGAAGGAGAGGTGAAAACATATTGACAGGAAGCAGAGCTGCAGCTGTAGTCAGCGCTGTCACTTTCTATACCGAGCGAAAACCAGAAACGGCCGCCAGCGATTGGTCAGCCATCCTGCCGTCGACCAATCACGGGCGGGTTTGTTTTGGTCTCGCTCATGCCGAAGGATGTTAGTATATATATATATCTGTCTTTAACACTACCGTTTCTTCTCGTCCCCATTCAAACTGACGCGAAGTACGACAAAAAAAACGAGTGTAGGCAGGAGATTGGCCGCTGGCAGTTTCCCTTTTTCGGTCTTTGTGTGTGTGTGTGTGTGTGTGCGTGGGTCTCTCTCTTTTTTTTTTTTTTTTTTTTTTTTAATTATTATTTTCTTTTTTTCAAGCGACGGCAATGGAGATATTTTCAATTCAAGGGGGCAATGATATTTAAGAGTGCTGATAAACGGCTGAAAAGTCTTTGTTCTTTGGTGACTGATGTCTTCCCTCTTCCACCCACATGTAACTGAGCCTAGTTCATTTTGTTTAACGGAGAATCTTTCTTGTCAACACTGGGGTCTGTTCCTTTACAATTTGAAGTCAGGCCAGGAGTTGATTTTGACGTTTTTTTTGTTTTTTTTTTTAACCTGAATACCCCTACCCTCAGACTTGATGCTTTATATATATATATATATATATATATATATAAAGTATGCATATATACACATATACATATAAGTGCGCGTGTGTGTGTGTTTTTGTTTTCTAATGTGAAATAGCTTAATTTATAACATGGAATGAAATTCTTACTCTATTAATACTTGTATCTGGTTTTGCTTAAGAACTTGTCTTTTTTTTTTTTTTTTCTCGATATCATGTTGTGTTTTTAATAACATGTTTGTTTGTTTGTTTGTTTTGTGGGCATCGGTATGTTGTTTGTTTGTTTTTTAATTGACCGTATGTACTATACGCTGTGACTGGCACCGCTGGTCCACAGATATTCGAACAGTGCGTGTTGGGTCCTCTAATGAACATAAACGTGAAAACTCGGTGGCAGTCTTCTCACTATTGATGCTTTTTTTGTAGTGTACGCTTAACTTTAGAAAAAAAAAAAAAAACTGAGAAAAACGCACGTGTAGCTTCACCATTCATCATGTTCATCAATAACAATAATGATTTTTATTAACGTATTATTATGATGATGATGACGATTATTATGGTTATTATTATTATTATTATTATTATTATTATTATTATTCTTAGCAGGAGCGCAATGAAAGACTACTACTAAGGCACCGGATCTAGGAACGGTCTGCAAAATTGTGTTTTTCACACACTAAATTTCACTCGCCGTTTTAACCGTCGTCGACACCCCACCCCCAACTCCAAAAAAAACAAAACAAAACAAAAAACAAGAGTCTCCGCGGGTCTCGTTAGGGGGACTCTGATTGTTTCGGAGCGAAACACTGCTATAGACGCCCTCAAACGTCAATGGGGGTTGGACGTTTTAACGGTAAAAGACAAGGGTGTGGAACATCGTCGGCCTGGGCGCGCGCGCACGCCCCCCCCCCCCGCGCGCTTGTTTATGAATGTGTTCACGTGGACGAGAGAAAGAATAACGAAAAGGGAAGATACTTCACAGCATAATATTATCTTTGTTTAGATAGAAGGGCGGGGGGAGGGGGGTGGGTGCTAGCAAAAGAACTAGAATGGCTTGATTGGGATTCGCAGGAACGAGCTGAAAGAATGGAGAGAGGGAGGACACGTGACAACGCCGATACAAAACCGAATGCGAGTTTAGTTCGTGTCAAGGGTTACTGGGGGGGGGGATTCTGTAACTTATTGTTGTTTTTTGTTTTGTATGTCTGTCTCTTATCATCTTTGGTCCACAGAATCATCAGATATAGACTCATTTCTCTGTCTCTCTCATAGCCTTGTATTTCTTGGGCACCAGCAACTGATCTTTTCCTGTTTTTTTTTTGTTTCGTTTTTTTTGTGTTTTTGTTTTCTTTTCTTTTAGAGTTTGTAATATGATTGTGTAACATGTTTCTTTTTTGCTTTTTATTCCCCTTTGCCTTTTTGTCAAAAACTCATAACCTGTTTCTAAAAATCAGATTTGTGTAAATAAAGAAAGGTGATTGTAATATTAAAAAACAAACAAAAAAAACTACAGTGCCTGAGTATTTGCTTTTATGTGACACGCGGTACCACGCGACACATTTACATTACGTCGACATTCATCCGTTCAGCGGACGTTTTTATTCAAAAGTGACTTTCAGGACAGGCTTGAATACAAATCGAGCGTGTAGTCATGTTAAGTGCTTAGGACGACACATTTGCCTTTTTTTTTTAAAGAAAAACACAAAACGCATTCGTCGACAAAAAAGTAAAAGTTTATTCTTGTCCCATCATTCCAGTCGCACTCAAGTCCGAGACTTATCGTCACTCAAGGACCCCAAGTCCATCTATAATCCAACAGCCTCTTCGTTTAGTCATGGACTGTTACTGTTCGAGACAGAAACTTTTTTTTTTTTTTAATTTTCATTAGTAGTATTAATTTTTGTAGGGTTTATATGCAAGGTCACGGAATAGTTTGAAATTAGGTTTGCTTTATAGTGCGTAGAATGAGCAAGCAGAGAAAAATGACTGTCGGATGTAAACGGACTAATGCTAATTGCATTACTGTATCAAAGTGCACGTGTTGGACATAGAGCCTTGATTAGTGAAGAGGATGACTTAGTCATTATTCTATATTCTATATCTCCAAACCATTGAAATGTAATAATATATGTATATCTGTACTTAAATATAAATTGATCTGTTTTCCCATGTAGTTTTTCATTCAAATGCATACCAAACCTAGCCACTAAGCAAAAATGTTTTATATATATATATATATATGTATATAAATGTATATATGTATATATTCACTGGATACATACCTATACGCTAAGCAAAAGGCCTCTGGTCATTAGCCATGTGAAAATTATAGAGATTTCGTTGCGTTATTAAATATCAATTCATAAACCTCACTAACTTAGTTGTCAGTGCAACATGAGCGCGATCATCTAGTTAGCCTACAAATCCCAGCAGCATCAGTAGGAGGGGCTGAAGCAGGACTACAATTCCCAGAGTGCTCATTCTCGGCGCCCCTAGAGGAAAGAGTTGTATTTATTTCCTTTGAATTAAAGCGCACTTTAAATTACCTTCAAATTACCTATCATATTTGGCCATGTATCTGAAGCTTTAGGGCTGTTTATATTCGGTCTGTGTATTCTGGTCAGAGAACACTCACCTCCCTGTTGTGGCAATGCATTCTGGGGACTCTGGGTGGGCTCCTCATTACGAGAGTAGGACGTGCCCTCAGCTTCAGCCAATGCCGATCTCTGGGTCTCCGTAAATCCCGCCCGCTGAGCCTCTGTCACCATGGCAGCATTGTCAGGACCCATGGCCCTCAGCTGGCTTACTGAGAGTGCCTGATCAAAAGCAGAGAGAGAGAGAAAAGGACAGAGGAGGGAGATTAAGAGACAGAAAAAAAATAAAGACAGAGAGAGCGCAAGTTTTGTTTTGTTTTGTTTTTTTTACATGCGAGGAAAAACAAAGAGGGATAAAAAAAACTCACAGCGAGGCGACCTGGAAGAATGAGAGGAATAGCAGACTGACTGATGAATGGCAGGACGGAGGCATTGAGCCTCTGCAACTCTGAAGCATTCAGACCAGCTAAGAGGAAAGAGAGAGAGAGAGAGAGAGATGTGAGTCATCTCGTCCACCCTGTGGAGCTCTGGATGTGATGAGATCAGAGTGAAGTGATTCAGACTGACCAATGAGATTGCCCATAGCACTGACTTGGGCCTCGCTCCAGGTGGACGGATCCCCAAACACAGCCACTGCTCTGTCTTTTAGTTTTTCCATCATGTTCAGAGGGCAGTGTACAAAACCCACAACCTCCACAGACTCCCTAACACACACACACACACAACACATTTTTAAATAACACTATATTTTCATTGTGAATGTTAGTTTAGAAAAATGAATGTCTATGTATGTAACCTTAACATCTTAACATCAGCGAGTCCCTTGTCGGTGTGTGTGCGTGCATGTGCGTGCATGTGTGTGTGTGTGTGTGTCACCTGAATGCGTCTGTTTGAAGCTGTTCTGTTTCGTTAGGTCTAATCCCACAAATGAACTGGCCCAGTCCCACTATTTCCGGAGATCCCAGTTTGGACACATTCATCCCTGTCCTCTTCATAAAGCCGCGCCACATGGCCTCCCTCTGTGAAGACCAGTACACGACCATCGTCATCATCATCATCATCACCATCATCATCATCATCATGTCTGCCTCTGCGAGTGTATTTTTTGTGTGTGTGTGTGTGTGTTACCTGTGTTTGGTTCCAGCGGCAGGCTGACAGTATCTCCAGTGTGTCCACAGAGCTGATGCTGAGATTCTGGAGTTCCTCAGGCGTGAAGCCCTGAGACACACACCCCAACTCCACAATCTTAGACTCATTCAGCGACGCTACGGGACCCCAGGCCTGCAATACACACACACACACACATACACACATAAAGCTCTCTTGAGCTCTCCTGTGCTACAATTATGTTGTTCAGAAAGCATGGGGCTTGTGTGTGTGTATGTGTGTGTGTGTATATGTGCGTGCGGTTATATGAGTGTGTGTATACCTCTATGGCTTTCTCTCTGAGCACAGACAGTTGCTCTGCTGTGTAGTTGTGTATTGCTCCCAGTGTGGGCACAGTGTCTGTGAAGGTCTGCACACTCATGTCGGCCAGTTGGGCTGGACTCCAGTACATGTTCCCCTCCCCCAGTTCCTCAATCAGGGACACGGTCGGCTCCAGTAACGAGTTGACTGGGGAACATCAAGAGAGAGACACAGAGAGAGAGAGAGAGAGAGAGATGAAAGAAAATGTGACAGAGATGATGAATGTCTGTCAAGAAAAGAGAAGTGTCATGTTTCCTGTCTGCACTGTTTCAGTGAAAACACAGCAGGGGAGTTGGCTCTATTACTGTGTTGCTGTTATCCAAGGAAATAAAAACACTCTCTTTCTCTCTCTCTCTCTCTCTCTCTCTTTCTCTCTCTCTTTAACACACACCCTCTCTCCTCCTGCGGCGCTGAGCTGGGGGTTGCTCTCCGGCTCCCCCGGTGGTCAGGGTGAACATCTTCCAGCGGAGGATGGAGAGGTTTGGCTCCTCTGGCATGCTGTCCAACAGGTAGGACAGAGCAGACTTCAGCCAGGGCTACAGGGTGGAGAGAGAGTGAGAGAGAGAAAGAGAGAGAAAGAGAGAGATAGCGAGAGAGAGAGAGAGAAAGGGAGGACATTATTGCAGAAGGCAGATGGGAAGAAACAACAGGAATGAGGAGAAAATAACATTCCTTCAGCTTGTTCAGCACACTGTTCTATTACCTTATATGGTAGAGACTTCACAGTAGTGCCGTTCAGCAGGAGGAGGGGCCCCAGTGATGTCATGTCATCCTCTGACCAATTAGAGGGGTCCCTGGGGCAATAAATCGACCAGTTCATTTTGTCAGTTTATCTGTCACACGTAGTATAGCGTATGTATAGTTTTGTTTTTCTATTTCTGCCAGTCAGTTATAAATAAACAAGAAAGTTAAGACTTTTAAAACATCTTATATAACTAATAGCCTAATCCAAAGCTGTTTCTGAGGAGTATCAAAGACATGGCTCTGAAGGAGTCTCGTGATATTTTGCAGTAAGAGCCCGGGCTTTTACCCAAACGTGTCTACGACGAGGGTGTACAGTTGGGGGCGGTGTTGCGGTGGTATGCGGGGGCAGGAGGCCAGGGTCAGCAGGGTCATGTTCAGGACGTCAGGGGACAGAGAGGACACCTGAGACGCGTTCATCTCACACACCAACGACCCCAGGAATGAGACCTCCACAGACGACAGGTTCGACATGTTCTTACCCTGGATCAGTGGATGGAGGATAATTTAGGACTGCCTGTGTGTGTGTGTGTGTGTGTCTGTGTATGTGTGTGTGTATCTGTGTGTGTGTGTGTGTGTGTGTGTCTGTGTCTGTCTGTGTGTGTGTCTGTGTTTGTGTGTCTGTGTGTGTGAATGTGTGTATGTGTGTGTGTGTGTGTGTGTGTGTGTGTGTGTCTGTGTGTGTGTGTGTGTGTGTGTGTCTGTGTCTGTCTGTGTGTGTGTCTGTGTGTGTGAATGTGTGTGTGTGTCTGTGTGTGTATGTGTGTGTGTGTGTATGTGTGTGTGTGTGTGTGTGTGTGTGTGTGTGTGTGTCTTAGTCTGTGTGTGTGTGTTACCAGACAGGTCAGTGCTTTGGCAGTCAGAGCAGGTCGCTGTGGGGCATTATAAGGCAGAGAGGAGAGGTTCGCTTGACTCATCATCTCCAGGAAACGAGGACACACGGCATCCGGGAGACGCGCGATCTGTCCCACTCTGAGTGTTCGTGTGTGTGTGTGTGTGGGTGTGTGGAAAAGAAGAAAGACACTGTCATTAAGAAAATGCATCACAGCTAAGATATCAAAACTGGCGACTTCTGCCTCTGATTTCAAAGAGTGTTCTTCGTTAGCGATAGCAGTGAGGAAGAGGATGATGAAGCTCACGGTAAGTGGATGAGAAGAAAAACAGGAATGGCCTGCAGCTCTGAGTCAGTGACATTGGCAAAATAAGACGCTCTCTGTCTCTCCAGACTGGCAAACAGCTTCTTGGCTGCACAGCGTACCTAAACCAGAGACAGACAGACAGACAGACAGACAGACAGATAGATAGATAGGTAGGTGGAATGATGGATGGAATGATGGATGGATGGGTAGATGGTTGTGTGTTTAGGTACCTGAGTTTTAGAGAGGCAATCAGAAGACTCGGAGAGTGCCTGTGCGGTTTCCATGGTTTCGTTTTGACTGACGCTGTCAATCATGGCACAGGTCAGGCCCTGTACAGCTTTCCCCAGCTTCCTGCTCAAAAAAAAAAACAAAAACAAAAACAAAAGAACAGCCTCACAGTTACAACTCCTCTCATTTAAACACGGTTAATTCTCTCTCATTAACAACTTCAGCAGAACCCATGGATTCCATGTCACATGGACTGAGTAAACAGAGTGTAGTCCTTAGGTAAAACTGAAGGTGAAACTAAGCAGATCCGTTTGGGGTGTCAACAGAGTCAGACATAAGATATTGTCTACTTGCCAGTATCTGTGTTTTGGCAAGACAAAGAAGAGGACTGAGTTGGTTAAGCTTTTGTGCAGTAAAAATGTTCCCACTAACATACACTGGGTGACTTTGGTAAATTTGTCTAATGAGCTGAGGAGAAGAGCATGTTTAAACAGAGGAATACAATGTGTCGTTAAATTATTTATCATTAATTTATTTAGGTATATTTAGTGTCAGGATGTGATCGTTGCGATTTGTCTGTCTCACCGTATCTGCCCCGGCTTAACCTTCTCTCCAAGAATCTTCTTCACTAAGAAAGCGGACTACAGAGGGGAGAAGGAGTGAAAAGGCTATTACTGTAATAACTGTGTTACTGTGTGTGTGTGTCTGTGTGTGCGCGTGCGCGTGTGCGTGTGTGTGTCTGTGTGTCTGCGTGTGTATGCGTGTGCGTGTGCGTGTGTGTGTGTGTGTGTGTGCGTGTATGTGCGTGTGTGTTTGTGTGTGCATGCGCGTGTTTGTATGAGTGAGTGTTTCAGCGTGTGCGTGCGTATGTTTGTGTGTGTCAGTGTGTGTGTCCTTTCTCTGTACCTGAGCTCGGGTCCAGCTGCGGCCTCCCACTTCATCCACTGTGCTGAGATCAGCTTTATCAAGAGTAGACAGAGACAGAGTGGACAGGAGAGAATCTGGAGCCTTCTTCACCAGCTCAGGCACACTCACACCATCACTCAGCTGAGAGAGAGACAGACAGACAGGCAGACAGACAGACAGAGGTCAGACTGCTCTGTAACTATGTCCTTCTGTCCAGATCTCTTCATTCCATTTCTCTCTACATAACCCATTTTTCTCTCTCCCCCAGTCATTCACTCTCATGCTCACTCAAACCTCTCTCTCTCTCTCTCTCTCTCTCTCTCTCTCTCTCTCTCCATCTTACCCCTTTGAGCAGAGCTTTCTTCTGCAGGGAGGACATCTTCTCACTCACACTCTGTAGGCCTTCACTTCCCAGAAGCCCCTCTGCTTTGACCTTTTTAAGGATGGCACTGCCCACCCCTCTCACCACTGACCCCAGAGAGAGCAGCTTCACTCCTGTTATACTCTATGACAGAGAGAGAGGGAGAGAGGGAGAGAGAGAGAGAGAGAAGATGACACAGCAGAAAAGACGTGACAGATGTGACCATGGATGACACACAGGGAAAAAAGGAAGGAAGGGAAGGAGGGAAAAGAAGAAGAAGGAAAAAAAACAAGTAAGTAAACAAAAGCAACAACAAAATATGGTCAAGAATAGAAGCCAGACGTCTTTCACTTCTGCTGGCCTTTAGGTTGGTTGTACCTCAGAGTCATTGAGCAGAGCTTTGGCCAGGGTTTTAGCCTGAGCTGGGTTCCAGGTGGTTTGACTCAGGCTGGACAGAGTGTTCTTTAGGGCCTCTGGACTGAACTTGGACAGGGTGGAGGGGGGCAGAACAGACACCCCTGGACCTAGGGACTGGAGCAACTCCGGGGTTGGAGAGTTTTCACCTGTCGCAAGTAACTTCTTCACCAGCTGTTTCTTAATCTAAGAGGAGAGAAGATGCAGTTAAAATCAAGGTGAGGTCAGTGTAAAAGTAAATATATAAACAGATAAACTTAAATTGCAGTATCTTACAGAAGCAGCAGGGGGCGATATTGTTACAGGAAAATGCTGACCTTATCAGTGGCAGAGGTATGACATTCCTTCAGCTGAGACAGAAACTTCTTACTCTGACTCACGTCTAGAGACGAGGTGTCGTCATCATAGAAACAGGCCAGAGAACCAAGCCTAGTTCACAGAGAGATTTGGAAGTCATGAACTATCTATCTATCTATCTGTCTATCTATCTATCTATCTATCTATCTATCTATCTATCTATCTATCTATCTATCTATCTATCTATCTATCTATCTATCTATCTATCTATCTATCTATCACACCAACACCCACCCAGCCCCACACACACACACGTTCAGACACCTGTCCATGTTTTGGAGAAAGTTCTGATGGTCAGGAGAACATTCCCGTCTCAGTCTGGTGAGGAGAGTTCTACCCAGGGAGGGCTGTACCTCCCCCACTGCCTGGAAGGATGTGGGGAACTCAGGCGCCTCGTAAAACTCACACAGCTGAGAGAGAGAGAGAGAGAGAGAGAGAGAGGTTGTACTAGCATGGTATAGTCTTTGGGTGTAATGACAGAGCTTTGAGTTGATGTCATTTTTGGTAATAAAAAAAATCTGTCTAAGAATTTGTCTTGATGTTTGTGTACTGTGGTTATTATGTTAATATGTGTTGTACTGTATGTGTGTGTGTGTGTGTGTGTGTGTGTACACATACCTCTTTCTGTGGGATAGTCTTGATGTCTTGCGGGGGCAACTGGGAAACAAAGCGTCCCATCATTCTCAGCACTTTAGCCTTCAGCCAGGGCATTCTGGGAGAACAGGCCTTTAGATCAGAGTCACCTACAGAGAGAGACAGAGGGGAATAGAGAGAGAGAGAGACAGAGACAGAGAGAGACAGACAGACAGACAGACAGAGAGATGAATGAGGTAGGGAAATGGACACAAACACATATTAACAGACACCTTTAATCCAGAGGAGACACTGTCATCTCACATCAGCTGTCCATCTCATCTCACATACACACACACATGCACGCACACACACACACACACTCACTCACTCACTCAGTCATCAAACACATTTTTTTGCCAATGAACAGACATGAATCTATTCATCCTCCACTGTGCTCTCCTCTCCTCTGTAGATCAGACTTACTCTCTGTGTGCATCTCTCCAATCCCTTCTTCCCACTCTTTCTGTCCCCACTCATCTTTTTCTCTCCATTTATCCACCTCTTTCTCCGCTCCCCACTCTCTCTCTCTCTCTGCCTCTGTCTTCTCTCTCTCTCCCTCCAGGCCTCTCTCTGGAGGTCGTTTTCCACCGGCTGGTGTTTATGGAGGTGTAATAACATGTGTATTACACCACACGGTTTTAACAGGCAGCTTCAACATTTGGCATATGCTACAGCACTAATGCATACACACACACACACACGCACAGAAATGTATGCACATGCACATGCAGAAATATTTGATGTTTCATGCATCCATCATTGGCAGATGTCAGAGGAGTTTCTCTCTCTCTCTCTCTCTCTCTCTCTCTCTTCTTTTCACACACCACACACTTAGACACACACACACACATACATTCCAATGAATAGACAGCCTCTATTCATCCCCCTCTGGTCCGTTCTCAGTACTTTAAAAAAAGAAAACTTACTCTTATCTTTTCCTTTGTCTTCCACATCCCCCTTCTCCCCTTTCTCCTCCTCTTTCGCTCCCTCATCCTGCACTCCTCCTTCTCCTTCCTTTTCCTTTTTCCCTTTCCCTTTACTTCCACTGTGTGTTTTCTTTCTTTTTCCCACCATGCTCTCGTTCTCTTTCCCCATCTCTTCTCCTCTCTCCTCTTCTCTCCCTCCTTTTCCCACACTTCCCTCCTCTTTCGCCACGACTCCTCCCTCTACGTCGCTCTCCTCATTTTTCTCTCCTTCTGCTGCGCTCTGTTCTTCATCCACCTCTTTTTCTTTCTTCCCTGAGTTCCCTCTCTCACCCTCTCCTTCCTCTCCATTCTCCCTCTCTTTTCTCTCTTCCTCTCTCGCTCCTTCCTCCGCCTCCTCTAAAGCTCTCTTTGTTTTCACCGACGTTGGCTTCCCCTGTCCCTTTTTCGCCCCCTTTTCACCCTGTCTGTCTATCTCTGCTTGGCCACCATTCAATTGGTTGTTCTCTGGATCAATAAGGAAAATTGATAAAACGGTTATTCATACCAAAAAAAACAAAAAAAACAAACAAGCAGACTAAGTAAAGACTCATAAACATGCAATTTCATAAAGCGTTTTTTTTTTTTTTCACAGATAGAGAGAGAGAAGTTAAATGATCGATCATGGCCATTAGCTTTGTTAAAGATGAGGAGTTACATGTCTGACTCACCCGCCATTGGTTTCATGTTTGCCAGCTGTGGAGGCCTTGTGTCTGTGGGTTTGAGGCCTGAGGGTTTTGGGTCACTGGGCAGGGGAACAATGATCAGTCTTTGTGGTTTTAAGGTGCAGCGGAATTCGTTCTCTGCCACTCTTTCTTTCACCCAATCTCTGATCCTGGACTTCTGTTCCTCAGAGAAAGAACTAAACACCTCCCTAAACAGCTTCATCCTACAAAGGTGAGAGAGAGAGAGAGAGAGAGAGAGAGAGAGTGAGTAAACAGAAGAGAAAGAAAGAGAGAAAGAAAGAAAGACAGAAAGAAAAGTAAATCAAGGATTGATTTTGAACTTTAAATAGTTTAGCAATGTAAAGAATCAAAGAAAGAGACACAGTGTTACAAACAAACGCACACCCCCCAAACACACACACACACACACACACACTCACATTTCATCCAGACGAGGGTTGTCCAGATTGGGGGGCAGGTCTATCTGAGCAGGGGGCATGGTCTCTAGGAGGGGTTTGGCTGCCCACAGCAATTTCCCAAGAACCTCTGCGTCGACATTCGCCCCCTTTTGGGACACAACCAACCAGGCAAGAGGAGCTGCAAATGCTCGCATGAAACAACGCGGACTATTCTGAAAGTGATTGAGAGATGGAGAGAGAGAGAGAGAGATGGAGAGAAAGAACAAGAGAGAGAGAGAGAGAGAGAGAAAGTGATTAATCCATGGACGAGAGAAGAAAAGTCAAACTCAAGTTGTGATTGGAGTAGAGGATTTGATTGACAGACAGATTGGCACTGACCGTGGTATTTTTCATGAGTTCGATGAGTTGTGGTAGACTGCTGCAGTTCCACATGTTCTCCATTACGTTCTACATCAGAGAGGGGCGGGACAAGGGCAGGGGGTCAGCAAACAGAAGGAGAGGGACATTTGAGCATTAGTCAAGTCCTTTAGATTTACCACTTCATTATTCAAATGAATATGAACTCTCTCTCTCTCTCTCTTCCATAGTCCTATTTGCGGCGGAGCCATTTTGTGTGTTTTTGGGCAACCTGAACCCCTGTTCGGCCTACCCTACCACATTCTCTCTCTCTCTCTCTCTCTCTCTCGTGTGTGTGTATGTTTGTGCGGTCACCCAGTCTGCCTCGTCTACGGGGGGTCCTGTGGTGTCGTTGGGGTTGTGATTGGTGCGGAGCACAGGACCTTGGGGGACGGAGGAGAGGATGGAGTGAAAGACAGCTCCTGGGTGTGGTGACATCCTGTCTGTCACTGACATAGAGCTGAGAGAGAGACAGAGAGAGAGAGAGAGAGAGAGATGGACATGGGCAGAGTTCATTTGCATGCTTTTAGCAAACAGAGGGTTTATGTCCTTTTTCATATACTTTAGGAAATGAATTGTTATTGCAGTGTTGTTCATTAGTATACACTCTGACGAGGGTTTTTTTTTTTGTTAAACAAATGAATGGTGATTTTATGGTGAATGCTTTAGATCTACAGATTCCTCTGACCCAGAGTGTCAGAGTGAAGAGTGTTGTGTTGTGTTGTGTTTTATTGTGTTGTGTTGTGTTGCTTTGCATGCTGTTGTTGTGCTACGCTGTGTTTTGTTGTGTTGTCTTGCATTGCATTGCATGCTGTTTTTTGGCTGTTGTTGTGCTGTGTTGTGTTGTGTTGTGTTGCGTTGTGTTGCATTGTGTTGTGCTATGCTGTGTTGTGTTGTGTTGTGCTGTGTTGGCTCTCAACCTGTTGAAGTAGCCCATGATGGGTGGAACCTGGTGTCCTGTAACATAGCAACCATGGAATTAGACAGTTAGACAAAAACAATGCAACGCTCCAAGGTGGGTATTCCAGAAAGTGGGTTTGGTGAAAACTCAGAGTTAGTTAACTTGAATTTCACTCGATTAATAAAGTGTTTCGTATTCATATTCATATTCGTAACTCAGAGTAAGTAGTAAACCTCCTAATAGCAGTGCCTGCTGGCTTAATTCTCCTAGCAAAACAAAGTCATAAGTCTCTTCTATTAGGAGGTTTACTACTTGCTTCGAGTTAACTAACTCAGAGTTTTCACTAAACCAGCTTTCTGGAATACCCCACCAAATCTATTCCACTGAAAAATGTTTTTTATCTGTTTGAATCACCTCTCTTCTAAGCATAGGTCTTCTAGTGTATTTTAATACATTTTAATAAAACATTCTAGTGCAAAATAGTCTTAGAAGTGCTGCATTTACTGCTGAAGAACTCGAGTTTATTTCAGTAATTTGTTAACCATTCAGACAGTATAACTGGGAGAACTCATTGTTTTCAAAGTTTCTTCTCATTGGGTCTACTCTGATGAGTGTGGATGAGTTTTGAAAACACAAAACATATCCATTCTTATCATTCACAGTGAATGCTCAGAGTTGATTTAGTACAGGCAAATTTGCTTCCTTCTGAACAGCTGCAACTGTGTGATAAGAGAATAATGCATACGTATTTAATCGCATCTGTCCTGAGATTCAAATTTCCGGAATTTTCCATAAGCTCTGTGGAAACTGACGTGCGCTCTCTGACCTCAGTCCGACCTCGAGGAGGATTTCAGGTGGACATTATGCAAACATCTGTATTCAAACACTCAGTCTGGCCCTATCTTGATTCAAATGAGTCAGTAGACCAGACAGACATGAAACCAAACTCATATCTGTTTAAGCAGCACTGGTAAGATGTGTATGTGTGTGTGTGTGTGTGTGTGTGTGTGTGTGTCTCTGTGTGTGTGTGTGTGTCTGTGCATTCTGACCTCACCTTGTTTGGAACATTTGATCATCTGAAAGGGAAACAGAGACAATGACATCAAACAGAGATCATTGTAATCCCGTCTTTCATCATCAGCGATATTGAAAATGTATTTGCAGAGCTGACGTTTTGAAGTTTCGCGGTCTAATGAGAGAGATGGTTTCATAATGTTCAAAATTCACTTTCCATATGAGGGCAGGAAGAAGCAATCATTTTATGCCTTATTTATTGTTCCTAAGGTGATAACAAACTGAATTAACTGATAAGTCAATGATATTAAAAATCTTTTTAAAATAACACAAAAATGCTTATGCATTATGTTGATGATTATTTGACTTCGCAGATGAAACTGCAGCTAATTCCAAAACAAAAACAACATTTTGGTGGGAAAGGTTTAAAATAGCGAAAAATACGAAAACATCGATTACTGCACAATGATAACAATGAAAGCTGTAGGTACTGCTGGTTTAATGTTTGGTGTGTTGCTTAGTTACCAGGGTCTTTGCCATTTCATGGAAGTTTGGAGGCAGGGGAGGAAAACCTTCAGCTGATTGGTTACGGTCAGGTGACATGGCTGACATCATATACTGTGGCATGGCTGTGAAGAGCGTAAATGCATTTGAGTAAACAAACAAACTTGTTTCTTCACATTATATTTCCCTTGAAGTGTTCTGGGAAACTCTTACAATGTTGTTTAGATTCCTACTACTCTGCACTGCACTGACAAAGGCGTGCGTCATTTTTCACAAATGCTATTGGGACAGTGAATTATGAAGTATGTTAGTTGGAGAGACAGAAATGACATTAAGCTGATAATTAACTACAGCTTACCAGTAGCCTGCAAGGCCAGTGGAATGAGTATCAAACTCCCCCAGCATGGAGACATGGCGGATTCCACTTTCTTACTCCTGTATTTCAGGGCCTAACCAACACAGTATCATAAGAGGGGTGAACATTTTTTTTTCAATTGCATTCAGCAGCTTTAAACCTTTACTGAAATGGCCTCCACTCCTCAAGCACCTCAGACAGACAGACAGACAGATAGATAGATAGATAGATAGATAGATAGATAGATAGATAGATAGATAGATAGATAGATAGATAGATAGATAGATAGCTGTATTTGTTGAGGCAGCAAAATCATTTGTATTTGTATTTTTATTCAAATAAAAGTGGAAATAGGCGTAACAATCCTGTTTTCGATTTATTACACTTCTAATTTTAGGATATTAAAGTGTTAATATGAGTGTTCTTCAATAAATTATTACCATAATTTTATGAACACTTAAATGTAATATTGGTTTATGGCTTTCATAAACCCAGCAATAAACGTGTATAAACTTCACTTCACCTCAAACTTCACTGAAAAGAAAATCATCCTAAAAGTAGCATACAGTTCCTAATCCACACTCAAGCCAATCAGCTAAACTCTCAACTAATAAATGCCTATGTGAACTGTGGACCACTAGTCCTAAGTGGAGGACGTAACCGTGTGACACGCAGGCTGAGTGAGCAGTGAGCACAGCGTGCAGGTGAACTAGCTACTAACTACATTGCCAGAGCTAAAGTAGGCTAATCTCCTCCGTGGAGCAGCTTGTGAAGTTATACTTTAGTACAGGTCTCACAAATAACGAAATACTTAATGTTTTGGAACATCAGCACCACATCATCACAAGTACCAGGGCTTTGAAAAGATTGTGCAAGAAACTGTGTCTGTTCCGAAGAAAGAACCTCACGGATTTGGAGGAAAGAACCACATGGATTTGGAGCCACGAGAACAAAGTCGTAATTTTACGAGAAAAGGGTCATAATATCACGAGAATAAAGACGTAATTTTTGGAGAAAGAGTCATATTATTATCCGAATAAAGTTGTAATTTCAGACTACGTGTTGTATCAGAGGGGAAGTATCAGAAGAACAGCCTGACGTCTCCGTTAAAATGAAGAACGGGGGGCATATTGTGAAGTTATACTTCATCATAGGTTTCATGAATAACGAAATACTTAGTCTTTTGGCACATCAACACCACACTGCGGCAGGCTGCTCCTCGGATCCTCTTCTGCAGTTACGACTTTATTCTCATAATATTACGACCTTATTCTCGAAATCTCAGATACTCTGTCGTAATGAGGAACACCATCTATTTGACCTGTTTTTTTTCTTCCCATAACTTTTTAAGATATCTTGTGAAATAAATATTCGTAAAAACCTACTAGTTGTGCCTTGCCGAATACCGTATTCGGCCCCGTCCCTGATAGATAGATAGATAGATAGACAGATAGATAGATAGATCTTCATACATCCTTTTACAGAGTCCTGTATTTTAGGATATCACATTTCATACAGAAGAAATCTAGTAAAACACACATTCGTCATGGCTATAGTAAATATACTCTTTCGTTTAGCCGTGATTAATGGCTAAATTGCATATGAAAGGGATAATGGTATCTATGTTCCTACAGAAATATCATATGACATGTCTGTGTAGAGTTATCCCTGATGGTGGAATAGATCCCACTGGACTGCCTCTTGTGTGACAAACAAAGACACCATGAATTACTTAAAAGTCCAATACTGGCTTGCTGTACTTAAATAAAAACAAATACTCCTGTAAAATGAAATTAGTACAGTGTCGTAACAGTATAACAACGGTGATTTATATAGTATTAATCTATGATACGTAAAATGTTGTTAATGAATTATTTGAAGGTCGAGTCTGATGGATTTGCTATAATGTTCCTATTACAAATCGGAATTGCACTTGGAAATGCGTTATTTATTGACTCCACGCGTATTTATCTCCTATTTCATAAGAACGGGTCATGGTAATCATGTGTTTACAACATCATTTCGGTGACGCAGTGGCAGCCGTGATAGGTCATGCCGCGACTCCGTGATATGACACACACAGCTGCTTATATTACGATAACCGACACGCAAAAAGCCATAGCGTCATTTAGATAACGGCACACAACAGGTATTTAATGTGATGTGTTGTAATAATCACACTCTTGCTGTAGAATCAGCCAGAGAGCACTCTGGAGCGTGGAATAAAAAAGTACATTGTGACATCACAGACTGACAATGAAGTGTACGCTTGAATGGTGCTGGAAATTAGTAGGATGGTGTTGGCTAACACCAGCACGGTCAATTACCAAAGTGTAACCCGAATAAATTATTAAAGCAGTGAACTGAATCACACACACACACGTGCGCGCGCGCAGGGGACTATTCTCTCTCGAAAGTTTCTGAGTACCACATGGCTGTCAAGTGTGTTTGCTTTGCAATAAATGTGATTCGTTTCGGGTCATTCAAATCTGGATTCAAATTGTACATTCAAAGGGGCGTGGTCTATTCAATTCAAATTCAAATTTATGAAGCTAACACACACACACACACACACACACACACTCAAATGTCAGATCTCAAACACAGCTCATGAGGCTTGCAGTCCCCGAACGGTGCTTTTCGCCAAAAATTCAAAACGCTTGTATTCTAGGAACTGCTCTTGACTCTTTGTACTCTCATTAACCATTCTTCTGCAATGTTCCACTGTCGTTATGGTTTCTGTTGTCATGCCGATGTAAGGTCGCGAGGGCAACATGGGAGGATTTGGGAAAGCTGCCTGGATACGGGCTGCGTGGGAAACATCTCGAGGGATCGCCGTTTAAAACGGGGCGAGAAAAACATCACCTCTGTAAGGTACATTTAGCTTGTGCCACCTGTCAGGACAACCACTTCCACTGGGATCGAACAGTTTCCACGTCAGTCAAGCATCGCCTATTCTTTCGCATTTCATGGCTTCGTGGACACCATGTCACTATCCATCACTGCAGTCAATTGAAATAATGTTTAATCCAGTGCAGCTAATCCGCTACTTGTTTCCTTAAGATTAACACGAGAATTATGGTTAGTGCTATACTGACAATGGTTTAACCTGCTGATTAAATGTTCATTGCATATAGCGTGTGAATTGCGAACAACATCAACAACAACAACAACAACAATGACAGCAACAACAATAACAACAACAACAATAATAATAATAATAATAATAATAATAATAATAATACAGTGCCCCTTATTATTTTGGATCATATACTTGAGCTATACACAAAAAAGAGTACTGAGTATTATTCAAGCAACTACTTAATTTTGTAGTTTTCCTTGCGAGGAAACTTGAGCATTTAAACTTGCTGGTGCTGTCTCAGCTGCCAGATATATGAGATGAGTCCGTCGCGGCAGTAATCACTCTGAGAGACTTGATGAAGAGTTAACGGTAGTGTGGTTATACTCACTGATTTTCACTCTTTCTCTGTCAAACTGTCTGCTGATGGTTACTGGTGCTGATGTGCTGATCAAGTCCACAGGTGAATGCAAGAATGAGAAGAACAGATGACTGTCCGCTCTTTTCTCTTTCTCTCCCCCCCTCCCCTCTCTCTCTCTCTTCCTCACCTGTTACCTGTAAAGGTGTGTCACAGCAGGTGCAGGTGTTGTGTGTGTGTGTGTGTGTGTACGCACACTTATGTGTGTGTGTGCATATGTGTGTGTGTGTGAAAAGAATAGCTTTTTCCCTATAATCATAACACATTCTCCTGCATTTTTTCATGCTTCTGCTTTTCAATAATGTGTAGATTCTCACAACAACAAGGACATCAGACCCATGAACAGGATTTTCACATGCACACACACACACACACACACACACACACACACACACACACACACACACTATTGTGTATATGTATTCTGGATTGCTGAACTATGTACCTCCTTCCCATTGTTAATCTCAGTTTACCTCATATGCATTTCTAACAGAAGAAACTTTTTGTCATCTGACAGGTGCAAACAAACAGACTCTCAGACATTTTCAAGAATGCTCGTTCCTAATGCAATATATGATTTTTTTGTTTTGTTTTGTTTTGTCTTTTGTTTGTGAGTGTGTGTGTGTGTGCGTGTGCGTGTGCGCGTGCGTGTGTTTATTTTTAGGACACTCAGAGGAATGAAATGTAGTAATTTTTTTTCAGCTCGATTGGGTTGGTACATTATGACATCTTCACATGAACGATTTCTCCAAAGTGTAATTGAGCGAGCTGTAATCTCTATCTTGTTTCCCCCTGTGACTTGTTACGTCCGTCCCGAAACATGTAACCTTTACCTCTTTAATTCATCCTTCCCTTCCCCCATTACCCTTCGACCAAGCACAAAGGTCAAAAAAAAAAAAGCCTTTTTAAATGATGCCCATGCTCAAGAATCAACAAGGGAACCTGAACCCCCCCCCACCCCGCCACCCTCCGCTCAGCCCCGCCTCTATTTACCTGTGTCATTTTTCCTCACCTGTACTAAAGTGCTCAAAAATTTCCTGTTCATGCTCCATACAAAAGAAGAGTTTTCAACAATTCTGTTGGCAAAGGGGGAAAGAGAAGGGCTCTCTTTGCTTTAGAAAGAGACACAAAGACAATGAGAGAGCCAATGAGAGAGAGAGAGGGAGCGAGAGAGAGGGAGAGAGAGAGAGAATATGCAATTCTCATTGTGGGTGACGTCAGACTGGATGAATAGATTATGAGAAGAGAGGGATTACGTTTCAGTGGTACACATTCTCTTTCCTGCAGGGCGCCTGATGTCTGAACAACAGAAACTGCTGGATTTGGTGTGGACATGAGTCAATACCGCAGTGTCACTATGGTTACATATGAGTTTCAGTACTGGCTATGCAAGTTTCTCATGCACCTGTGAACAGAATTCACTGTTACGGCTCAGTTGAGTCTGTCTTACCCAGTACTGTCAAAAGACTGCAGTCTTAAACACAGCCGCCGACCAATGCCCACCCCCATTTCATAGGACCATAGATGTTTTACAAATGTTGATGAATTTATTCTTGAAGCTTTTTTGTGCTGACCGTGGAACTCAAAGTTTAGCGTTTGAAGTACTTTATAGGTATCAGAAGCATGTTTCTTAATTTATTTAATACTTCAGATTTAAATCAAGGGGTGCACGGTGGCACAGTGGGTGGTGCTGTCGTCTCACAGCAAGAAGGTCCCGGGTCTGATTCTCGGCCAGGCGGCCAGGGTCGTTTCTGTGTGGAGTTAGCATGTTGTCCCTGTGTCTGCGTGGGTTTCCTCTGGGAGCTCTGGTTTCCTCCCACTGTCCAAAGACATGCAGGTCAGGCAAAAATTGCCTAAAATTGCCCCTACGTGGGAATGAGTGCGTGAATGTGTTTATCTGTGTGTCTGCCCTGCAATGGACTGGCGACCTGCCCAGGGTGTTTCCCCGCCCTTTCGTCCAATGAATGCTGGGATAAGCTCCAGCATCCCCCGCAACCCGAATTAGAATAAGTGGCTTAGATAATGAATGAGTGAATGAGATTTAAATAAAACATTAAGCTCTTGCTTTGTTTCAAAGTAACATAAATATAATATAATATAATATAATATAATATAATATAAACACAAATAAAATATATATATAATGGTCTAAATAAAATAATTCAATATTTCATGTAGCATTACATAACTGGACTCATTTAGAATGAGTATAGTCATTTAAAGACACTAGCTATACAATAACGTTAATATTTACATTGAGAGAGATAGGCCTACATATTTGTCACAAAACAAAGCTGCACTCTCAACAAAATTACAAACAAATCCAGTTATCCATTTTATTCAAACTCACACCGACATGTTTGATATATACAGACAGTACAATATTCCAGTGATTGCAAAATGTCACTCAGACATCTATATTGTGCAACCTATTGCACTTAATGAACCATATTCTATCTACAAAAATAATGAGAAGACGAATTTGGTCCGGTTACTGTGTCTAGACAAATTGGCAGTAACGTTCTATATCTGTCCCTGTAGGCTTCCCGTACAAACAAGTTGTTACCTGCTTCTCCCCAAGCGCACCAACGTTCTAAATGAAGCCAATTATCTAATGCCGTTAATTAGAGACTGGAACATTGCCTTTGCAGAGGTGCAAATCTACCACACGAACCGTGGATGGAGGGAAAAGATGTGCTCACAGAGGCATTTATTGCTGTAAAAAGTAGTAAAACAAAATAAAGATTTTATTGAATATTTGGGTTTTGTTTGGTCGGGGCTCTCAAGCGGGAAAGGATTCTGTTTGGCAGGTTCGGGTCGGTGAAATGATCTGGAACAAATGAAAAAGGAGAGAAACAATCATTCTATTTGATTTCTTTTTTTTTATATAATAACATCAGCTTAACGTAGATGATGGATCCGAATTTCATGTTCTGGAGATAGAATTCGTCAGCACAGTTCTGTTCTAGTCCAACACTAATACATCTGATAAGACCAGTCAATGGATTTTCGATTTACTGTTTAGCCGAATCAGATACGCAGCTGCTCGGACAGCTAAATCGAGTTAAATCCAATCAAAAATTGAAAGTGAAAACATGCACATCCGCCAATTAGACCCGAACTGGCAGTCAGTTTGTTTGAGCTTAGTTAGACTGAATTTGGGCACTAAGAGGGCCAGTGGTGAAATACGATATTAAATAATATAAGGCAAAGATTTACTGCCGATCATGTTGCTACTGGTCATGAAGTGTTGCCAACATCTTGCTGTGAACTAAAACCTAACTGAATTCTCCCCACTATTCCAGCGCCAAGTACAGACTTGGAGTTAGACGAATCGTGCATTCGTCAATTCAAACTCCTGGGTTATTTGAATACTCCGTCTTTAGAATAGTGTTTGAATGGCGTATTAGCGATACGTCATCGGACACAACCAATAAGAATTGGTGGGAAAGTGAGGAAATGAGGGTTCTGAAACCTAGATCCCGAAGTGAAGTTGTGAGAACGAGAAAGAAAAGGGAGACCGAGTAAGAGAATACTGTATGCTATCGGTACCTCATAATTAGAGCAAGAAAACACAGAATAGGCTAAACCAGCGGTGCTGAAGTAAAATGGGTGCAAGATAAAGTAGACCCAGCAAGTAAATGGATTTGAAGAACTCTAGCTGCAACGTTTTACTCCACTAGCCTACTATTCGTAAAGCACAGTTACGAGTTGAAGTCATAGATATCGTACGGAAACTAGGAACGTCGACAAACGAATGTACTCTGCCTGGCCGAGGATTCCACAAGGGCGTGTGCATCTTGTCAGCTCACCTGCGGCAAACTCTCGAATATCAGTCGGCCTCTTCAGCAATACATCTCTGGAATAAGAGAGAGAGAGAGAGAGAGAGAGAGAGAGCGAGAGAGAGAATTTGATTTGCACAGCGTGAGTGTTGATAGGAAGTGAAGTGACAAATAATTGGACAATTCAGGTAAACAAACAGTTTGAGATTTTAAATTCCAACTCAGAGTATAAAGTTGATCAAGGGCATCTATTTCTCGTTAGGATGGTAAGGATAGAGATTTTGTAAGGATATTGATAGCAGACAAGAGCTAAGTACGGTAAACCCACCTAAGAAAATCACGCAAGAGCGCTTCCACCTCTGGATGAGCGCTCAGATATTTTTCATTTGCAATTCTCGTCTTGATCTGAGTGAAAACGTAACAAACAGCAGACTAAAGTAAATCATGTTGTAACCGCATTGGAAAAAAACACCAACGCTACCGTTAGCAAACGTGTCGTAAAGTTTGTTTACTTTTTCGAGCGAACCTCCCCCAAAGAGATATTATAAGTCCTCGTTGAAGCATTTTCTAATAGACATTAATAACTGAAAAAACTACCTTAAATTGTCGGAGTTTTTCTTGCTGTTCTGGACTTAATACACTGATGTCCAGCTTCTCCAGGCCGATGTTATCAGCCATGACTCTCACAGCCTGTTCTTTGTCATCTGTTGTTGACAAGCCACTCAAACGTTGCCGGGCAACGACCTCTCCTTCAAATCGCCAGTGGCTCGCTCCTTTCTTTTCGTACTGTCGCCCTCTAGTGTTGATGTTGCGTACAGGGGCGAGTAGTATCATTCTTATTCTGGAAAGAGTATTCATAGTCTTTAAATATTTTTCCTATGTGTTTTTAGTTTGTTGATTTCTCTGGCAGAATGAGATATGGCTCAATCTGTGTCATGTCTTATTCTAATTTTAGGATTTAATCTCTGATTTTTAATTGTAGGTATTGCGTGTGTGTGTGTGTGTGAGAGAGAGAGAGAGAGAGAGAGAGAGAAATTAATCCACGGAGTGTCATATCTCCTGGTCTGCTGTTAGAGACATAAGATGTGTGAAGTGCAAAACTTAACTCTACACTCTACACTTCCATTAGATGGAGATCATAAAACATCATTTTGTAGAGGTCTGTAAGTTGGCAAAAAAGATGTGGATCTGTAATATGCTCTTGCTCCAACCTGGTGAGGTGACAAAGTGACCTACACATTATTTTTGGCTGTCTGACTGCTGTCCTGAAAATGGTGTGAGGTCTATCAATAATTGGTAAATGGGGGGGGGGGGGAGACATGGTATCCATGGTATCTCCTATCTAGAAATCTGACCTAAAGTCTCACCCAATCAGATGCTTGACTCAACAGAGCCAAGTCCAGGTAACAGACGAACAGGTTAAACCGACTGTCCGGCAGCTGTAAACAATCGTTACTGTGGTTTCATGTTACTGGAACTGTGTCTCCTCCCTGTTAATTAAAGAGCAATAGCCTTAATAAAAGTCAAGTCATGTTTTGCTTATGTTTAAGTAACTTAATCAACAGCGGCACAGCCCAAAGTGAGGCTGAGAGTAGATAAGTTAATATGATAACAATAAGTTACTGACAGATGTGCTGAATGTAAGAGCCCTCACTCATACGGCAATGCTTGTAAACGAATTTGCATCATTGAAGTACAGGCAATGTGTGGAGATCGACGTGACTGTTTCGCTCCACTTGGTCACATACAATTTAGTGCACTGATCACATCCTCTTAGCCTACAGCATGCAGCCTGGATCCCATCCTCACAAAGACTGTTAGAGAAAGAAAACTGTTTACCGTCAATTAGCGGACCATTGTTACGCATGATAAATTCATCTTTATGCCTTGTACACGTTCCCAGAGTGTTTAATCTGGCTGTTGTTTAACCACTTGCTAAGAGATCAGATCTTAATCCACGTAATCTGTCTAACCACACAACTACTTCACATCTTCCTTTGTTTCCAAAACCTTTGAGAAGGCTGTTGCCGATAACTTATGATCTTTCTTGGAGTGAAATGATAAGGCTTTAGACCTCACCGGAGCACATATGCTCCTCTTGTTAAGTTCTTTGACGACTTTCTCCACAACTCAGATTCTGGCTGCATAACACAACAAAATACCACATCTATCAGCAGGGTTTTGATAGGCCGTGATGTTTCAGATGAAAAATATTGAATATAAACAATTCAATATTTTGAATATAAACAGTAATGCTATGATGAAACAGAACGTGGATACATCCTCTGAGTTGATGTTTTATTTCTGAAATCTGTTTCAAAGAGGTAAACCAAATTCCAAATCAAGAGTTCAGCAAATCGTATGTCAGAGCAGGACAGTTACCAAAACCCAGAAATGTCAGACAGAGTATCAAATCCAAAAGATCAGAAAAAGGTCATATGCGAGAACATCTATAAAATTGTTTAAAAAAAACAAACAAACAAACAAACAAACAAACAAACAAACAAGAAAACTATGGCTCAGTACCTGCGAGAAAACACAACTTGGTGAACTTGGAAGCTGATGTTACAAATTCTGCGCTCAAATTAATTTCAGTGGACCCATTACATCAATTTGTCAGCAAAACTGAACTGCTGATAGCTACAGAAAAACACATAATTAATGTCGTCACATCTTTTAAGCTGAATACGTGCAAATGTGAATAGAAATGAGCTTATAAACAACAATAACAATAACAGTAAAATAGAAAGTGCACAATAAATACAAACATAAAGCTATTTATCATAAAGTGTCTGAAGCAAATTAATTCTTTGAAGTGTCAGCAAAATTTGCACAGAATTGATTTCGAGTACTAAAATAGAAGCACTGTTATTAGAGGAGTTAGTGTAACTATGTATGTCGAAGACAGCTAACAAAAGAACTGCTCCTAGTGTGCGTGTGTTCACTGCTCCTAATGTGCGTGTGTGTGTGTGTGCGTGTGTGTAGGATAGGTCAAATGCAGAGACTGAATTTCACTGCTCCTAGTATGTGTGTGACCAATAAAGTACTTCTAAGTTTAACGCTTAGAGTTTAAGGTATGGCATAATACTTTCCTTGGGGTCATTCAAGGTCATAATTCATCTCCTAGATTAAAATTTCCAATAACAACAAACGCATCAGAGCAGCGATGAATTCTAAGGCCGGTTGTTATAATTATTCCAGCAACTGAGAATAATGGAGAATTTTTCTGTTTCATACCGTGTGCAAATTAGTCTTTATAACAACATTCACGCAATCTAGCGACTGTTCCAGCAGTCAATGGCAGCGTTCCTATGGAAAACAGTTGGCAGCTCTGTCTGTTAGTATTAATACTTCAGGTCCACTTATTTTTAAGGCAGTTGCTACTGACGTCCTTTACCCCTCCAAACCCCCCCACCCTTCACACTTGCACCCCATTCCTGAAAAATTGCTGGGACAAGAGTGTTCACACATGACCTGAAAATCCTAGAAAGGCAGGATGTGAAAGGACACTTGGTTTTGGACAAAATGTAAAAAGTGAGAGAGCTTGAATTTTCTGGAACAGACTTGGACTGAATTAGACGGACAGACAAGGAGACGAGGTCGATCTGGTCGTAGAGGTCGGAGCGTCCGAGTCGGAGATGAGGGGACTGCTCTCAGCTGGGGTGCTTTGGTTCGCCCCATTCTCAGGAACCTGGTTCATCGCTTTTAGCACAATCGACCCTTTCTGCTCTTCAGCTGCAGAGTTCGGAGAAATCTGTTTCTGCCAGAAGTCCAGAAGCCTTTGGCAATGTCTGTCAACAGATCAAAAACACAGACAACGCCATCGTTTTTCTTTTCTTGTTCATCAAGACTTTTTTTCAGCCGTTGGGTCTATCTCTCCTAGTTGATTTAACTTAAAGGTTTATGAATTTTCAAGCCGTAAAAGTTCACCGCTGCCACATTCAGGTGACTTTTTAGCGCAACAGTATAACTCACATTTGGATATGTTTAGCGTTGTAGATACACAGGATCAGAAAGGCTGCAATAATTACAGCAGGGATGATCCAAAGCAGAGAAGTCCCTATAACACAGTAGAGGAGGGAGAGGATGACAGATTATAATTCATTACTATATTCATTTTACATACATTAACAATGTATATATTACTATATGAACAGCATAATAACATAATTTATACATTGCTGATCCTCAAGGATAAATGATATGAACTGAAATCCTTCGTTAGGGTGATCCTTCGTTGTGATAGGAGAAAAAAATGGTTGGCTGTAAAATATAACGACATTTTACTAATTCCTTGGGAATCACTGTTGAAGGCCCTCACTAATATGGAACAATATCCTTTAAATAAACATTAAAGACAACATAAAATCGAATGAATCATTTAAGAAAGTCAACGGACGTTCTTTTGTTTGGTTTCGAAGTGTCAGTGTTAATGACCTCTCTTCTGGATGGGTCATTTAAACACAAATCCAATTTTTCCACCCTCATTAATCATGAAAACTGTCCTCTCTAGCTTTGGTTCTATTGACCTGCTCGGTTCTAGAATCCTCCCTCCTGGAGGCTATGCACCGACACTGTCCTTTTTCTCATGAACTGTCTGGGTGCAGCAATAACTAGGGCTGTGGTCGAATAGTCAAAAAAAGTTCGTCCTATGCCTTCTCTCCTAACCACTCTTCTTTGACCTCCATGGAAAATGTCATGAGGTCAAGGAAAAATGTGCAGGAGAATTCATAAGGACTTAGGGAAAAACAACCGCAGTGCCAAGAGAATACGACCGTTCCTATGGAAAACAGTTGGCATGAAAATAACTCTTTATGCAATTTTGGCAAGATAGGCATAACAGGTTAGGCCTACAAATCTACCACTGTACATATCATTATTCTTAAGTTTCAAACACGCTGAATTAAACACATCAAGTCGGTCATGTTGATCGCTTGTTTTCGTGAACGGCTGAATGGTGCATCCCTTTCAACAATGCTGCCACGAGGAACTGTGGGATGACATTATCTCCTTTCCTTTCGTAAGGGATGGTCCAGTGTACCTTATGCTAAAGGAGATAAGAAAGGAAGCATTGAAGCACCTTTCCTTTGCATTTAGAGAAGTGTGCGCATGTGCAGAATGGGCAGCTGGGACAGATCGGGCACCTACAAAGACTATTCGACTGCAGCTTAAGACTGAACTTCATTCTACCAGCATTATCAGCATGGGTTCCCTTTTAAGGCAGTCACGAAGGTAGCCCCGCCCCTTTTTAGGGGCCATCCACAAATAAATAAACCTAAACGTGTAGGGAGGTAATACATTTCCCTCCCTAAACACCAAATTTAGAGGGTTTTTCTAGGGCTCGTTAGGAACACTTAACCAGATTTCTCACTCATTCACTCACTTTCAAAGCCGCTTATCCTAAATAGGGTCAAGGGGGTTGCTGGAGCCCATCCCAGCGTTCACTGGGCGAAAGGCAGGGAAACACCCCGGACAGGTCGCCAATCCATCGCAGGTAAGACGCACAGGCAAACACACTCTCACACACATTCATAACTAGGGGCAATTTAGTGTCTCCAGTTCACCTGACCTGCATGTCTTTGGACTGTGGGAGGAAACCGGAGCTCCCAGAGGAAACCTACACAGACACGGGGAGAATGGGGGGAACCCGGGACCCTCCTGCTGTGAGACGACAGCGCCGCCCACTGTGCCACCGTGCTACCCTCAGATTTATCAGTAAAGACTGATTTGTAATATCGTACTGTGATGTATTTAGCGTTTGTTTTGTTATCAAGATCACCTGACTAGGTTTGGGTCATTAATGTGTGATTATGGAATTTAAATGACGTATGATGTGATAAAAGACCAAAGCAGAAATAAAGAAGTATGACAGGCATATGACTACATAGCAGGCATATGACTACATCACCCATAAGGCTTTGAGATAACACAATTACTTACAGTCAAAACCATTCACATCAGGTGGGGTTTTTTTTTCACCAATTCCAGAGGTGTTCACAGCTAAAAAAAAAAAAAAAAAGATCAGCAAAAACCTGAACACAGTTGTACAAATCAAACTCTAGACCACACCTGAGTAATGTCACTCTAAAAGCTAATCCTCACATTCATGAAATTCATTTTCCTCTCATAAACATTCTGCTAATTGTTTTTATTTGTGTGGTGAAGTGTTCAGGTATCACTTACCTGTATAACTGAACTCTTTCTTGGACTGAAAGTACAAAGAGCTCAACGTTAGAACTAACAAGCTGGCGTGAAAATCATGTAAAGCTGACATGAAAATCTGCGTTTTTGTGGAATTTATTGAAATCGACAAATTCCATAGATCTCCTACCAGAGGTGAAATGTGGTCTATGATCAGACGAAGCCCATCCACACAGAATCTGGTCGTAAGGTTCTCGGGAGTCACCTGGACCACTGGCCAAATTGTGTTCAGCTGCGCTGGGTTGCCGTTAGCAACCAAACCCAGTCCCTAACATCACATAGAGACAATAACACAGAACACAATTGCCTTCACTTCTTCAGTATTTTTCCTGGCCTGAACTGCTGCTGAGGACATCACATGTTGCGATTTGAAGTATCTTTGTGGCCTGGATTGTATCCCGTGTTAATTATTATATATTTTGGGAACATACTGCATTCAAACCACAGATGTATCATTATATAATTATTCACTGCTAAGGTCCAGAATGCCCTCTGATTTGGACGAATGCATGTTTCACATTTGACGACGTGAAACTAAAGCATACGCTTAAACGCTTTGGGCAACACGAACGCTGAAAACAGAAAGAGACAGTGTCAGATTGAAATTACTCACAGGTAAATGCCATCCCTGCTCACAGTTGAGATTCCAGAGGAAATCCCTCGGGACACAGTCTGGCACTGTGTATACGTATCCACCATCTGTTCGAATGGCCTCGCAAGTCAGGTTGACGACCTGCACACCTGAGCCGCACAGTTCTGCCTGTTAAACACGAGAGGGGGAAAAAATCCATACATAGCATGAGTCTTGCATAAGCCAGTAGAGTACACAGCAACTTTTAAAGAGTACACAGCAACTTTTTCCCTAAGTTTTGATCAAGTTTTCATCAAGATTCAACTTAGAAGATGTGGGAAGCAGTCTTGGCACAGAGTGGGGTATTTTAAGTTAATGTTATTTGGATCCAAGGTTTGAGTTGATGGCAACCCGACTTGGCTGTAGATTCTTGAAGATGTTTCATCTCTCATCCAAAAGGGCTTCTTCCCAAGGCCAGTTGCCCTTCACTCAGCCCTTCTTGGATAACTATGATCCGGATGACAGAGAATCTTCACAGACGTCATTTGGATCCTTGTAACTGAACACTCTACCCCGCCACCATTCGCTACTGAAAAGATCAAAACTGCTTCTTAATAGGCAATTTGTGATGAAACTTAGATTACTCACAGCCATTACTATGACGAATTGTTGTGTTAATCCATCCATAATCAGAGGAAGAAACAAGCGGACTACAACACCGAGGAAATCCAAAGTCGCCCACATTACTCTGAAAGGACAGCGTGTGAAAAATGACACATGCTTTGCGTCTTTTATTCTACTGTTTTCACTGTCATGTAAAACAATAAAAAGTTTATGAAAGCCACATAACCGACATGTGTGTCTGTCAAACACACAACCTCTGCATATTTTCCCAAATACTGAGACCGTGTTAGACATGTTTATATCGCTACTCCAAACCATATGAGGGCAAAAAAAAAAAAAAAAAATCACGTTAATTTTTATTCTATTAACAGGTCTCACGCGCTGCATTCGGCCACTCATAAACTCTGTTCCTTCATTTTATTTTTGAGTGCAGCCCAAAAACATGCAGAACTGAAGAGAACAGCAGAGAAATCGTGCTAACGTTACCTGGCTGGGGTGTGCTCGCGTTTAAAATTAAAGCTACATTGTTCATACATACATTGCGTCATAGAAAGAGTGCACAGCACCAACAAGCTTACTGTTCCTTAGGTGTAAATCTGTTTCGATGTACACTTACCGATCAGTAAGCATGTTGGGACTCTCTCTTAATGGCATCACAGTCCTCGTACCAACGTAATTTCATTCATTATTAAGTTGAACTGACTGGCTTTCAAAAAGTGGTGGGCACATGTCGCCGTGTGACGCCTATTACAAAAGATGTGCAACGAAACTAAAGTCTCTCGCACAATAAGTGCTCTAACGCTCTCTTTCTCTCTCTCACTGTTGTCGGAAAGGAATCAATAAGGATAGCTGCAACTTATTGGTACTTTTGATATCATGTTTCATTCAGCTTTAAGTTAGCTGCAGCCGACTTTGTCGGCTCGTAACGCAGAACAAGGATTAAACCTCTTAAATCTATCTTTTATCCTGAAATAACAACACATAATGACATGACTGCGTCTTCGCAGTTCAAATTTTTTCCTACCTTGAGCCCACGGAAGACTTTTGCAACTGTATAACTATGTAGATACTGACGATAAGTTTTCCAAAACACTACAGATCATAATACACGCCGCTTCCTTCCTTGACACTTCCACCGGTCACGTGCAGCTAAAAGTGAGTCACTTTACAGCTATGCACTAGGTAGCCTACTTTTCCTGTAAACATAAACTATGTTGTGTAGGCATACGTGACATATCTCATATATTCTTAAATATTTCATACATTCTATTTTATCACAACCTGTCACAAGTATTAAACACTTGCAAGGAGTACATGCATGGTGAAAGTAACAGTAGCAATGACGTTTCTCATAAACGTTTGACGCGGTGAAATAGGTGTGTTAAAAAACCGTTTCAATCATAACTCACCTCTGAATTCAGTGTTGAATGTTCATGGAACTTGCTCTGAGCAAAGCAAACTAGGAGCGCGACCCTGTATACACCTGATTCAGTTTTATAAAAGTATTTAATCTGAGTAAAACTGACTCGTGTTGCCAAACAAAAATTGGCGTGGTTTCGTTGGGCCATGTGTGTGCGAGTACGCATGTGTGTTTGTGTTTTTTTTCTGGCTCGGCGTTCATACACAGTGGCGTCTTAATTAATTTACTTTCTGCGGAGCCATTTTCTGCCCCTTTGTGTTTAAGCTTCATTAGCACTCATATAAACGAATACTGTACGAATTGGAGCACTCTGGTCATTTTATTTATGTCATTTTACTTTTACCCAGCCAGTCGTTCTTCTACGACCTGCTAAGGATGCTTCCTCAAATCTCAAACTCCCCGTCTCGTCTCGCCCCGCCCCATCTCACCTCACCCCACCTCACCCCACTTCAGTAACACCCGCCCCCTCTCCAACAGCAAACACTTGCACTGTCTCCCTGTTCTTCCTCTCTCTCTTGTCCCTCGCATTTCTGTTGTTTGCGGTGAGGTTCACGTCTCCCTTTGAAAACTTATTTCTCTCGTCGTGATTCACGAGACATGAGTCATGACCCTGAGTGCGACGGGGGATGCTTTTGTTTTGATTTGTGGTCCCCAGACATCCTCTTGCTCATTCAGTTAACTCTGGCTCTGAGCTGATGACAACAGTGTCCATTAATCTGTTGTGTAGGCAGTTCAGTGGTAGATTACTGTTAGAATTTCGCTGTAAATTTACACAGTTTGCCACAATGTATAAAGCATGAGTATTTTTCAAGCTGATCATTTTCTCCAGCAAATTCCAATTCCATGTCACCCTATAGTAGTAATGAGAGACAAAAATATTCACCATCTTGCTGTTTTTTTTCATGTGTGCATTTGTGTGTGTATGTGTGTTTTTTGTTTTGTTTTTTAATGAGCATTACGATCAGGAGATGATAACTGATTCAACAAGTTACATGCTGGAGATCCTTCCTACTACCATCAAAACTCAGAGTTATAAGCAGGCCAGTAAAAGTGGATACGAATTAGTCAAGCCTTCTAGTTACATGTCAGGTGGCAACAGAAGACACCTGCAGCTCACATCAAAGAACACATTAAAAGTTGCTGTAACCTCTCATAGACAAATGCCGTTTTCTTCCTTCACCATGACAGCTCCATCTTGATGTTTGTATTCCCCCACAGAAATGACAACAAAATTACGCTCGAAAGATTACCGTTCTACTTATTCCAATTTGTCGTTACCTGATTGACTGATTCTCCACCCAATCTGCTTGTGTTTTTAAATAAAGGCGTGTTTACAGTTTACGATGTCATTTTCCTAACATTGCCGTGCCAGCCAATTGTTTATCTTGTTTTTGAAGTGGAAAATTTTCACCTGTGTTGGCTGGTCCTGACACACACCCCTACCACAACCACAGCCCAGGTAACTCAGAGTCGACCAACCTCGTGAGACCTTTGGTCAGAATTGCTGGTATCACTGCCTCATAAAATTAGAACCTCTGATTTTGACATGCTCAGAGTGTTAGCTGCTGAACAATACCACACACTGCTATACAAACTAGATTCTAATGGGGCATAGGAACCATAATCACTGCACATTCAGCGTCAGCAATTTGCGTGGCAGATTTGAATTTACGTACTTGCTTTAATTTCACTCTCTTGACATTGCTCCGTTTATCACCACATTGTCCGCTACTTATTGGTTAACATTAAATAAAGATATGTGTGTGATTTATTGGTTATATATTTCACATGGTTTAGATAGCAGGCTGCCTTTTAATAGCTTAAGTTAGAATTTTCAATGCATGTACCCCCCCTCCCCTTCCCCCCACGTTCCTTACACTCTAAGCTGGCCGTTGCTGTAGAACGAATCATGAACGACTCCCTATGACTCACTTTTACTCTGTTCCCTGGTGAAAGTAACAGAGCCGCAGGGTCATGCGACAGTTAGGATCTAACTTTGTCACTTGTACTGTTTTTTTTTTTTTTTAATCTCACCATCCTCATGACATTCAACACAAGTACAGTGGGGAATTTTTGAACTGCTATAGCACATAGTTTCTTTTCCCAAGTACCTCATTTCATTCCCTTTGATGTACAACATGTTCTGGAACCACAATAAAAACATTCTTATCCTTAACCTAATCCTCATCCTTTTCTTCTAGTGAGAAATCCAGTAGTGAAGGCTACAAGTGATCAGTCCAGTGCATGGATGGTATATGACCAGACCAGGGAGCTGGCAGCCCATTAGCCCAAGTCCAGTCAAAGCCTTCACCAGCCTGACTCATATGAGGAGCCAAAGAGAGACGACACACACCTGTTTGGATTATTCACTAAATCAGAAAAGATCAGTCTCCATGAGGTGTGTGGCATCAACTGAAGTTTAACAATATTTAATAAGAACAATCTATGATTCTTTGTGTGTCAGGTTTCTCTCTGTTGCTTTCAATGTGTGGAGAAGGCCTTGCGGTTATTTAAAACCTTCTATCCTTGGACCTCCTCTTGGACCTTGTCTTTGTGTTGTGACTGCATGACAATTGTTAGCACTAGTGTAAAAACTTCATATCCCAGAGTTCTCCAGGACTACAATGGATATGGGAGCCATCTTGTCTTTTTCATTTGATTGCAAATATCTGTCCTTCTGACCTCTGACCTCAAGTGTTTATAATCATCGTTTGTTGAATTCTAACACTGTTATATGACAACAGTGTTTATCAAAGCTGTTTCATGGTTGTTGACCAGCTTTGCTGGTATATTAGGCTTTGTGATTAATCTATTTTTGGTACAAATGCTATGCTAAGTAACACAAGTCTGACTCTTCATTTTGGACCAGAAGAGTATGGATAGGCCATCCAGCATGTCTCTTTTTAGGGTGCTTGTATGTTTTGTTAGTCATTTTCTTGCTTTTTCCCCTCTCCATCCTTCTGCTGTCCTCTGTAAATTTTTGGAGGTAAATCGAGCTACAGAAGACAAAAACGCCAGCGCCCTCTGAGGGAAGAGAGCAGTAACAGCATGTCTTTCCTGCACATTTCTCCTTGACCTCATGACGTTTTCCATTGAGGTCAAGGAAAAGTGGTTAGGAAAGGACATAGGACGGAAATTTTTTTGACTATTCGGATGCGCCCAAGGTGTAAGATAAAATAAACACAAAATAATCAATAAAATGAAATAAAATGTGAGATAAAATAAACACAAAATCAAAGTCGCAAGGGAATAAACACTTTTCGTGTGTCTTCACTTTTCGCGTGTTGTTTCGTGAGTATAGGGCTAGTCTCTGTCGGGGATCCCTCTCAGGTGACAGATCTTGTAATTTGTGAACCCTTGTCTGCGCTCAGTAGGGTAGTGTGTGTACCAATGTCGACAAGACATCAGATCCCGCGAAAGAGTGCTGTATTATTTGAGCGGTTCCGTGATTTTAGAATTCCTAAAGTCGTGTAGTCTACGTCGTGTTCTTCCCTGTCAAAGTGTGTGTGTGTGCATTCCTGGATTGTGCGGTTATTTTTTTTTTGACGATTTCTCGTCAAATGTAAAGAACAGCCATTTGACCTTTCCCTCCCCAGGCCTGGTGGATTGTCTGCCATACCATGCGGCTATTTGAAGACTCGACGATGAAATGGAAGAAGTGAGTGCAGATGTTTCCTTAATGATAGCTGCCGATAATGATCATGCGTTTTCTATTGCTCCTTTGCAACAGCGAATGCATGCCTGCGACTGGACCGTTTAAATCATCCACGTTCTTTCTAAAATCTTTAGAGATATAATAAACGTCTCGCGATGCTTTCGTTTCGTCACATCAGATTTATTTCTTATATTGTCATGATGCAGCATTTCGTCTAGTTGTCGTCATCATTGTTGATTAAATTGAAAATACCTTCGTCAACGAATATTTGCCATTAATTTCGTTGATGAAATGAACACTGCACGAGACTTTAGTACTGTAACTGGGTTTTTCACACACTGTCATGATGTCAACTTTGTTATTGTAAAAGAGAAGGCCCCTTCAGCATAGAGACTGATTCTGGGATTCACCTCTAATAACTAAACCTAAATAATGGAATAATAGTGGTTACATAACTTTCTGGGCATTTGCTTTAGACTTGTCCCTCACCAGAGACATGGGGTAATTCTTTCAAATGACCCAACCTTGTCTAATTTTAATTTTATTCCAAGTTATTCCTATCACCTTCTGTTAAACTTATGATTTTCGTTCCGCTCTTAAACAATTTATCCCCCACACTCACTGTGGTTTTAAATATTAAATACTCCTCCAAAGAGAGCAGAGTCAGCATCAGCATAGCGTGAAATAAAGTTAAACTCCACTTGCACCCGCTACTTGACAACCAAACTCTCCATAGTCCTCCGTGCCATCATCACTCTTGCTGTTTATTTAGATTCTTATTGGATGATTACTAAGATTGTGACTCAGTTTGTTTGTGTTCACACTTTGATTTGGTTCACATGAAAGACCAAGCACCAATGCTCAGTCATTTTTCCTTGCTGTAATACCAGGGCCATGATCACCTGGATGGATGGACTGATGGATGAGTGGGTGAGTGAGTGAGTGTATGAGTGGATGGATGGATGACAGGTGCTAGGTCGGATGAATCTTTTTACTGGTCGCTGAACAACAGTCTCTCACTGTCCAAGGCAAGGTTTATTTTGAATTATCTTGTGTTAGATTCTCAGTTGTATAACGTCTAAATATCCAGTGCCTTAAAAATGGCTGTTGGCCTATGTGAGGTATCAGAGAAGCTTCAGTGTGTCAGGGCATGAACTAGAGATCTTTGCTTAGTGTGACAGAAAGTTCTGAGTTCAGATCTCAAGTTTGATTGAGCTGTGGCTCGCAGTCGGCTGAAAAGGACGTATGTTAAAATACATATTTGTTGATAAAGCTGTGTTAAGAACACTGTGTCAAATTTCAAAATCCTGACATCGTATTCATAAATTTGATTAAATAAAACCAAGCTTGAGCACAAAACAGGTTTTTATTATGCATGTTTTGGAAAACGTTATGGGTAAAAGCGTCTGCTAAACGAGTAGATTTAAATAATAGTGAGTAAATGTAAAATCTTAATACCGAAAATGCATAAATTATAAAAATACCGATGTGTGCAGCCATCACCGTGCGGGATTGGTTGTCTCATTGTTTGTCCCACCTACTTTTAACAATGCATTATGGATCTTTCTGTTTGTTCTTGTTACCGTCATAGTATTATCTATCGGCTCATATTACTTCCTCAGATTTTCGCCAGGTTGGGTAGAATTTTGAGCTGTCGCGGCGATCATAGAAGAACGCTCATTGGTGAATACAGAATGGTTTCGTCGTGGGCTGTCTTTTACCGCGTTGTGGATACGTATGTCTTATTTGGGGTCATTGTCCCGGGGACGATTTGGCATAAGGAGCAACTGGTATGGGTATCCCAGTGGAAAGTAAGAATGCAAGGAGGTGTTGTCGCGGACTTCTATGAGATTCAAGTAATGCAAAGTTGGGAATAAGAAGTATACGACGTAACAGGAGTTTGACAAGTAACTTTTGTGTGTGTGTGTATATACTTATGTATGTTTATTACTGGCTTGCAGACTGTGAAGTGTGAAAACTTGAGAACGATACAAGGGATCTCATACTTTCGTCCAGTTAGTCAAATGAAAATGAAACATTTAAATAAATTTCAAACTTTCATTCATCCTGAATGTTTTGGAAACTCAGAATTAGTAGATTTCAGATTGGCGAAAATGTTACACAGTGAATCTGTGAAGCAGTTCATTATCCCCGTGATTAATTGTGTAATACACCACGTCATAGAATTGCTCCGAGTTGCAATTATCAGAGAAGATAGGCTATCTGTTTGTTTTGCTGCGACTCTAAACACTCTGAGAGCAACAAAGATTTGTGAGCCCCAGAACTCTAGAAATGTATCTGTGTCTCCACAAGTGTCTATCTGGGCTGTTCACGGTTGGTCCATTCTGAATTTAAATCGTCAGCGTGTTTTATTTCTCCAGATTCCCCTCAGATCATTTCCGATTGCGAGAATGGCTCTTCTCTCTGTGAAGTGATCCACCTGTCTTGTGAAGAGCTCCGGAAACCCGCTGGATTTGTCATTCCGGTCCCGTCTCGTGTACCCGTTGAGTGCTTGTTGGATGGTGACTCAGAGCAGGGCTGGTGGAGTCAAACTGTAAGTAAAATAACTACATTCCTTGTCTTGTGCGTGTGCCAAACTCCAACCTCGCTTGTTAATGATCAGAAGGTGCATTGATATGACTTGCAACGGTATTGGCAATTGTAGTGGTGATGAGGTTGATGCTGGGTGATATTTGTCAGAAAGAGTTAAAGTTAAACAATATACATCTGCACTTTCAAGGCATGATGTGCACTTCCAAAGTTTCGGTGAAACTGAGATAGTTGAATGGTTTAGGGATTTGGACTTGAAAGCCAAAGTCAACAACAATGTGTGACTCTGAGGTGATACTTTCAGAGTTTTATCGCTGATGGCTCTTTAACTGGCATCGGGAAAGTTCTAAACCCAGCGAAGAGTGTGACACCTCACAATCTCACGACAAAGTTCTGCACAAATGACCTTTGGTGGGAAATATCCTGCCGAATCTCTGGAGTGAAGGTACCATTGTGTGTGTGTGTGTGTGTGTGTGTGTTTGTCTGTTAAGTGAGAGAGAGAGGGAGAGAAAAGCAAAGTAATGTTTATTTTAAAAGGGATTAATTATTTGAAATGATTGTGCTTGATACAAATTTGTTTTGTAGTTCAGCCCTCTAGCAAAGGACTTGTAAACTGATTGAATTTGAACAGCAGATATACTCTGTTAGTACCAGGGGGCGTTTAATAATAATAATAATAATAAGTTTATTTAGAGCCCAATATCACTATTTATAGTCTCAAAGGGCTTTACGTGTCTATAACACAGTCAAATCAAAATTACATTATGCATGAATACAAATGTCTATTATACATTTATACAGTCTTCTTTCTTTTCCAGTATGAATACAAGGCTCATTATAGGGGTAAGTGTTTCTCAGATACTCAGTTATTCCTCACTATACATTGATTACGGTACAAAATCTGCTTTTTTTGTTTTTGTAGATTCAACAATGCCCTCATTTTTACTTGATTTGATCAGATTGCCGGAAATCTAACTCAGTTCACTCTTGTGTTTCAGTTTCGAATGTTTCGTCTGGCCTGAATGACTCTAGTGAGTATATTTAAAGAATTACTCAATTTAAATAGTTAACTAGTGCCGTTTCTTTTGACATGAATTTATTTAGCTGCCATTTTGATTATCATTAATATGTTAGTATATTATTTATAGTGTTATTGTATATTACTGTGTCTGTCTGAGGTCATACAGCATAGTGTTAAGGTCCTTACTCAGGGACACATCAGCAGTTGACTGACGGTTGTGAATGTTTGAGATTCAAATTCTCAAACGTTCAGTTACCTTGATGCTTTTGTGGACTGTGACACTATAACAACCCTCTCGTTGTCTCTTGCCAAAAGTCACACAACTTCTTATTGTAGATGGATAATACATACCAAGTTATGAGTTTTTTGGCTGTGAAGTTACAATAGTCAATTAAGCATTAGAGTAGTTCGGGCTGCGTTTTTAGGTTAAAACATTTTGTTAGAACAACAATTGAAGCCGTATTTTCCACTTACTATCTGAGACTTTTTACATTTTTTTTTTTTTAGATGTGAATAATACCTCCACTGGGGATCAGCCAACATATGAGTGTAAGTATCACAGAGAGGAGCATTGGTCTGTGGTTATACTGGAGAACGTGGGTCTGTGGTTATACTGGAGAACGTGGGTCTGTGGTTATACTGGAGAACGTGGGTCTGTGGTTATACTGAACGTGGGTCTGTGGTTATACTGGAGTACATGGGTTTCTGTTGAACCGAGAATATGAAACTTCATCATCCTGGCTTTTGGATACAACCAAACGTGGACGTTTACACAGGGTGGAACATAACCAAACTCTTTTGGTTCACCATGACCTGGTGTTCAGTTCTGGGTTACGTTTGAACAAACTTTTCCGAGTATTCTTCACAGTCCATTCCATTTCTTTTTTTCGTTTGTTTTTCCTCTCTCTTTAGATCCTCGTTGGCTGATCCCTCTGACTGTGACTGTGGTTGTGGGGATTGGACTGGCGGCTGTTGTGATTTGGTGCATCCGCAAAAAAAGGCATTTATTCACTTATTCATTTCCCTTCATTACATTAAAGAAATCATAGCATGGATAGATAGATAGCTGAATGGGATGGATCAGTAGGTGGACCGATGAAAAAATGATTGAGGCTTCCTAGTTCTAAAGATTTAAGGAGAGGTTTTATATCAGTGTTTTGATTATAATCCAGTCAAAACAAATACAGTGTATGTAATCACTTTGAAAATATTGTTTTTTTGGAAGGGCTACTCCCAGATGTGCATGTTTTAGCCTCCGAGACGCTGACGTCCGGTACAGCGCAGGGACGCAGCATGGTCCCAGTGTTGTGATTGTTTAACGTGACTCTGTCAAACAGGTACAGAACCTCTTCTCTCTGCTTGTCAAAGTGGAGATGGGACTATGTTTCATAGTGTGAATAATACCAAGTCCATTTAATTTCCTCGAACCAATCTGCCGTAGTAATTTCAGAATATCTTTTTTTTTTTTTTTTGAGTCTCTGTTCCAGTCTTCTGCATCTTTTTCCTTTCTCACACAATTTACATTCCTTATCCATTACCAACAGCACAGGCGATGAAGATTTTTTTTTTCTTTTTCTTGTTTTCTTCTCCTCACTTCTCTTAATGCACTGACCAAAGAGAGGACTAAAGACTGCCACATGATACACCTGGATTCACGGGCCTCTTCTCTTCACCAGCCTGCGCAGGTCTGACGACGTGACGGGGAGAAGATTCCCCTGCCTTCATCTCACCCACGATCACTGCCGACTGTACGCCTGCCTAAGCCGGAAGCACCGATTCCGGGATCCCGGGATCCCAGGATTGGAACCCAGATCTCTTTTGTGGTTGCGGGTTGACAGCTTGATGGAACTCCTTGTCAAATATGCTGTTCATACTGCACCTCTGTGGGCACTAAGTTTTCGAACGACTCATGGACTTGTTCAGCCAGCTACTGCTACTGGTCATGTGATTCTGTCCAAATGCAATTTTTTGGTTCATGATTTTTTTTAAAGTATTATGTATTTATCAACTTCAGTACATTATGAACTGATTTCTGCACCAACACATACACAGAACCATTCCAGTTCTATCCCGTACTGTTACATATAAACACAGAACGCAGTCGTCTTCTTGTTTTTAAACGCTGCATATTTATCGCTGTGTTTTAAAGCCCTGTCATCTGCTAGCACTTTTTCTGCTTCTACTTTTATACCTCAACTAATTTATGAAATCTCAAATGCTAATATATTTATTCATGCACTAAGTATTAGATCTAACTATTTGTTATTTTATTTATTCTGTAATCTTTTTGTTTAATGAACTGCTGTATCTTTTCTGTTTACTTTTGTACTTTTTACTGTCTTGTGTCACAGTAAATTTCAGAATGATTAAGTTATTTCTGATATCTTGTATATTTCAAAGCATTACATATTTAAAAAAAAAAACAGTTTCTGTGTCGTGTCTTTGGGTAAACAGGGAAGAAATGATGTATTGTCAGGTTTTGGTTGCATACATAGCTATATTTCTATTCAAGCATGTACTTGAAACATGGAGAAGACATGGGTCCAAGGTTGGGATACTGAATCATTTTGGTAACAGACTAACTCCTGTTATAACTGACGGAAACAGACTAACTGCTTTAATAACTAATGGAGCTGGCAGTGAATCAGAGACCAACAACCAAGGCTCTTTAGAACAAACAGTAAAAGGTGGTTGAGAGGGAGAATCTTCCAATTTAACTTGACAAGAGTTTGAAAATGAACAAAAAAACAAAAACCTGCTCAGAGGCCTCAGACACGAACAGCTTTTTAAGAGGCACTTTGTACTACTACGCATCTCATATCTTGTATATCTCAAGAATTTTTAAAAATACAGTATACTCTGTTTTTGTAGGTTCTTAACGACATTGAGAAAGCAAGACAACAAAAATCTTACGGAACAAAGTCTGTCAGTGTGCCCAGTCCAGTCAATGTTAGTAATGCTGTCCTGATTTTGGAAAACACAAAGGAATGGTTTCACATTACATATGTACTTGGTACTGTATAATACATATCAATTATAAGCATAAGAACATAAGCATAAAAACATAAGAAACTTAAGTCACCTCCAGCACAGATTAGCTGTATTGTAAGAATGGGCACAGTTTTCACAAACAGACAGCTTTATTTATATTAAGAATTTACTAAATTACCAATTACTACTTACAATTTACTTTGTAATTTAGTCGAATATCTTGTAGATTATGAGATCGGGAGGGCGCTGCAAATCAAGCAAACGGCCGTCTAGTTTTTCTCGACATGTACTTCATGTGTGTAATTCCATCCAATGGCTTTACGACACCAGTACAACTTTCCTCCTCCAAAAAGACGCTAGCCAGGTAGCAATACCTCAGGCTTAGCCAGGCGTCAACTCCCGCTGGTCGGTCAAGGTTCTAGATTAGCGGACGGATCTGCAGAGCATCACGGTAATGGAGTGTTATGGGTTCCTGGAATAAAGTCCACTGGGATGTGGTGCAATCAGGTGGTGACTAAACATATATTGTAGGAGACGTGCATTAGCCCATGATCTGATGGTGTTAAGGAGTGAAGAATCACTCTCAATGTCTCTTTTGGCCAGGAGATGGCGCCCGTCGACCAGTGGCTGTGTACGTACTAAAATACTTGCTTGATAAGTGAAATTAAAGTGTGCCTTGTTTGAGTTATAAATACATTAAAAGTTTGTGAGTGTCTTGCGAATATACAAACAATATACCATGAATATATTCTTTTTAAATTGAGGGGAATTTTTCCTCAACCTTGGAAACTGTAATCTTGGGGCAACGTAAATGTGTTTCTTGGTTAATTTGAAGGTCGTTCAAGTCAGACTGGAGGTCAGGTAACTCCCACAGATTGTCTCCATTACTCAGTTGAATATTTCGTAGAGAAAAAAAGTACATTTTCTTAAACAAAAAAATAAAAATAAAGGCAATGGTATTCAGCAGAACTTTTGGCTTCTTTTTCTTTCTTTCTTTTTCTGTCTCTCACCATCCTGTGATCATGTCCCTGTGGCTTTTGTACTCAACCACCCTGTGACATTTGAAATATCCTTAGATTTCACCTTTCCTTTTAATGCTTGGCCTTAAAGTCCACAAAACGTAAGTCATTTGTTATTTATAGTTATATTAACGTGTTTATGTGGCTATTTCTCAGGTTTGCATACAGTATTTCTGATGATGGCTAGTTTACTGTTAACTGCATATAGATATATTGGTACTTGGTGGTTAAAGCTTTGGTGCTTGCGTGAATGCATTTTTATATTTTATTACTTATATTGACATACTTGCCCTCAAACACCTGTTCACACTGGTTTATGTCAATACTTTTTCCTCTACAGATGTACTAGAGATGTTGTTTAGTACTTACAAAGGTACTCACCTGTTTGTATTTTTGTGTTCTTTTTCTCAGTTTTACAAATGATATATTTTCCTACAGTAAATTCTGCCAAATACAACAACCTGTCTGTTCCCTGGAGGACGCAATACTGGAGAATATAACGTAAAGCTGGCTGTATAGCTGAAAATCCGTTGCCTCCAACAAGTTTTAGTGAGGACAGCATGCCCCGAAGGAATAAATTCTTCTTTGTGGTGAGTACTTTGAATGAATCTGATATAACGAGATGACTAAATAGTTTAGCCTACTCCTACTTCCTTTAAAACAACACAATTAAGCAATTGGCTAGTAGCTGAAAGAATACGAGGAATATAAAATCCAAACTCCAAATGGCAGGACTTTGGCAGGCACTGTCTTTGGTTGTTTTCTCTTGGGCCATTTTATTTCAAGCCAGTTATCGTCGGCATCAAGGTCAGGCTTGGATGTCACTTGACTGAATTGGTCGGAATTACCAGCGATAAGCGATGGATTTTTCAGTGGTTTGAACCGGTTCACCAGTACAACTGAGTCGTTTTTTTGTCGTTCCTTTTTTTTCTAATTTAGCTGCTCCCAGTCAACTGCGTGCAATTGGTCAGAAAACGTTGGTATCACTCCGCAGTGCGCAGAGCAACGGGTTAATAATATTCAACGGACAAGGACTAATGTGCCCCCCAAAATTGGTCGCAGTAACGTCTGCCTGTATAGTCTAATTATCTTACTAAACTGGCAAGTGTTTACATTTACCCCATCGAGAATTATTTTTAATATTTTTGTTACAAACAAAGGGATGTGAATTTAGTTAAACCTTTGTAGTGTCTTGATCATCAGCCTTCTGCAGCTCCGTAGACAGGTAGCTCGAGTTTGAAAACCTGAATTCGAAAGCTTGAGTTCGAACATGGACAGCTCGAGTTCGAAAACCCGAGCTTGACGGTTCATGCAGCAGACGAGTCTACCCGAACTCGTGGATCAGCTTGCGTTCGATGACAATTCTACCTGAAGACGCAGCAGACACCCGAAGGCTTAACTCATGTTCTGGGTCGTTCTGTCGATTCAGTGGGTTGAGACAATAGATATAGTTCCATTTTAAGATTTGTTTTTACGTTTTTTCAACAGTAGTAAAATGCTTTTGAGTATTTGTGATGTCACGCACCACAAGCAACTTTCACCACCATGACTAGTTAGCATATCATTGCATTAGCCAGATCTACAATTAGCTGTTAAACACGAAGGTCCTCTTGGTCCTTTAGATTATTATTCAACTTCATTTCAAAAACTTCCGAAGACTCTGGGTACCATGTCCCGTTGTAATCAGTCATAAATCTTAACTGACCTATCAGCATATATCAGAAGAATGCTAGCATTTTATGGAAAAAATTGCCCTCCCTGTAAGAAAAATGAAAAAACATGATTTTTTCATTTCAATTCTGAAATATAATTGATGCTATATTTGCAAAAACTAAAATAAAATGTGGGCTTCTTTGTCTAGAAGTAGGTGTAAATAATTATTGTAGGCGTTTAGCTCCACTCACTCATATTTATTGAGGATTCCTTTAGGTGAATTGCAGCCTCCAGGTATAAATAGGAAGTGGACATGCTTTATGTAGATGGGCCCTGCAGATACTTTCTTTGACAGTTTGGAAACAAGGAAGTAAGAGGCTGAAAGATACACAGCCTCACTTTTGCATGACAAAATAGAAACTTTTGTGTGGCCAAGAAATGTGAATTACTGGTTTATGTTACCTGATAAAAAGTTTGATGTTAGAAACATTTTTTTCAACGATAGCACTGTTTGTTCAAAAGAAATTAAAACACAATAGATGAATATACAAATAAATATACAAGAAAGAAATAAACACTAATTTTCAGTTGGTCTTGATTTTAAATGTTTCATTCAGATGCATGCATTCAAAAAGAAGTTCTGCATTACACACAAATATTTTGTGCAGGTTCCACATTTGCTTGGTGTTTTTCAGGAATACTGTATCTATTTAAGATCCCAAAATTAGATCAACAAGTCAATGCCTCCTGTGAGCTAGTTATAAATCCAGTGATCTATTTAAATGATTAAATTAAGATCTTGATCTAGAGACCTGCGGTATGCATGCAGATAACTTGACCCATCCGTCCACTTAATATGTTTTGTGTTCGACTTTACATTTTCTTTTGCACTCCATTTGCTCTCGTTACTGTTGTTTGTACAGCCTTGTGCAAGAATCAAACCACTTTGAATCTTTCCAAAAATATTGCTTGTTGTAAGAAACCAGAGGACATTTCACTTATCATCGTTTATTTAAATACCCGTCACATGTAATCCTTACAATACAAATAATCAAAAGAAATGATTACAGTACAAGAATTCTCTTAGCATGCTTCAAATTTGGTCATGGGATAAGCTAACCCTCTTCTGCTTTTCTTTCATTTTTAGCTAATTCAGTGAGCTTATTCTGTCATCCAGGTCTGGCTAATTATATATTGTGAGAGGTTGTTTATCAGTGAAAATTCTGCTCCACTAACCTTTTTCCATTACTTTTCCCACGTCTATTGTTTCATAGCTTTTGCAAAGAACATAGACCTAGCGTCATCGGTGGTTTTATGCATGTCCTGCGGTAGATAGTAAACACTGAGGTCCTGCAGCTGGAAGCCACAGTTCTTCAGGCTGGAACACACCTGAGCCTCATCCAGGCGCATGACGGGGATACGCACGTCTGGTGCTGGGTAGTAGAAAGAAATTTCCAGGGTTCCAATGAGCAGGAGGTGGCCCCCCTGACGAATCAGGCCGGCGATGTGACCCAGGGCTTTGTTAAAAGAAGCCAGGTCAGGACTAGAAGCCTCCAGGCAGTAGCAGGAGATCAGACAGTCGGCTCCGGATGGGGGCAAGGCGTCCAGAGGTAACGGGTTAGGTTGGTGTATGTCAACGGGCAAGACGTCAGTCACCACAGATCGAAGACGCTGTGCTTTCTCACTCCATGCCTCAGGGCTAAAAGAATAACAAAAAAGGAGGGAAAGAAAGAGGATTTAGAGGTGGATATACTTAAATTGCTGATCCCTGAAACAACGTTTGAACAGCAATTTTTAAAAAAGGTGTGGCACCTGTTGTCAATCAGTAGAGGTTTATCGGTTAATGGAATTTTTTTTTTTTCCATGACCTGATCTATTTTTCGATGATCAGTTCATGAATGAAACTGTTTATCTGTGCCGTGGTTCCTGATGACCTAAACTTTTCAAGCAACCTTAAAATACCTACTTTTCGGTAAAGTATGCGTTAATGTACAGAAAAGGGTGCATTTGAAGTCTCACCTTCTCCCCTCCAGTTTACAGACGTGCTGAAAGAAAGGAGTCCAGTCTAGACTGTTACTCTTGCCCTGAAGCCAGCTCTGCAGCTCCCTGCGGTTGGCCTCCACAAAGTCAGAAAGGATCACACGATTAAAGCGCTCACAGCCGCTCATCACTTGGTACAGAGTAGGACCAGAACCTATATCCACCAGAACATCCCCCTTCAAATCACCTGATAGGGAGAGAGAGAGAGAGAGAGAGAGAGAGAAAAGAGCAAGAGTGTTTAAAATGTGAAAAAGTCAGAGTCCAAAAAGCTACTGCAGCACAAGAACTGAAAGCAGGCAGATGAGAAAAGTGGAGATGGGGACAATAGAAGAGATGTCAGTATAGAGAAAGAGAGAGAGAGAGAGAGAGAGATAGAGAGAGAGACATAAAGGAGAGAACATACCCTCAGTGAAAGCCCTGTGTATCAGGCCAAGTTTCCACGGCACGACATTGTCTTTGTTGTCAAAGCTGGCACGTGGTGGAGTGTAGTGCCTCTGCAGGTACAACGCAGGATCAAAATGCTGGTAACTTGCCTTCAGCTCGGCCTTGGACGTTCCTTTCTCTTGCCCGGCACTTTCCTTTCCGTTCTGTCCCTCCATCTTGTCGGTCTTTGAGCGTCTGCTGAGGGAAGTGTCCCCCTGACGTACTTATACCTGTGTGTACGTGCCCCAGGACCTTTGCTTACGTTTACGATGTGGTTTCAGCCTCAGAAAAAGATATCCTGGTCTGTCCAGCAGTCCAAATAACAGCAATCAGGTTTTGTGCCTTTCTGACCTCGGGTATTGATTGCACTAGGACGGCCCTTACTCCATATTTACACAATGACCACGTTTGTAATTTCAACAGAATTAACAATACATCTCTCATTGTAATTAATCTGGCCTCAGTAGTTATCGAATATTTAAACAGAGTTGGCCATTTTCTATCCTTTCTCTTTTTCTTTCCCTGGTTCATGGGTGGTTGACCAGTACCTCTTATCTAACCCTACCAATCTCTTATCCCCAGCCGCCCTTTGGTTGTTTTCTTGTAAATGTACACGTTACTCCTATTGTAAGTTACTTGAGCTGAATCAAATGTTTACCAAAGTAACAGAAAAGCAACTGACCCTCAATGGCCTATGCAAATGACATCAGGTGACAGTTTTAAAGAGAAACAGAAAATTATGTTTGTTTCTGGAATGAGTGTTAAATGCCAAGGTGCATTGCAATATCATCTTTTAGTAATCATTTGAGTCACTTGAATAATTTTTGTAAAGAAAATGTTGTTTTGATTAAATAAATAAATACATTAAGAATAAATTCCATCCAATGGCCTTGCGACACCAGTACAACTTTCCTCCTCCAAAATGGCGCTAGCCAGGTAGCAATACCTCAGCCTTAGCCAGGTGTCAACTCCCGCTGGTCGGTCAAGGTTCTAGATTAGGAGACAGATCTGCAGAGCATCACAGTAATGGAGTGTTATGGGTTCCTGGAATAAAGTCCACTGGGATGTGGTGCAATCAGGTGGTGACTAAACATTTATTGTAGGAGACGTGCATTAGCCCATGATCTGATGGTGTTAAGGAGTGAAGAATCACTCTCAATGTCTCTTTTGGCCAGGAGATGGCGCCTGTCGACCAGTGGCTGTGTACGTACTAAAATACTTGCTTGATAAGTGAAATTAAAGTGTGCCTTGTTTGAATTATAAGTACATTAAAAGTTTGTTAATGTCTTGCAAATATACAGGCAATATACCATGAATATGTTCTTTTTAAATTGAGGGGAATTTTTCCTCAACCTTGAAAACTGTAATCTTGGGGCAACGTAAATGTGTTTCTTGGTTAATTTGAAGGTCGTTCAAGTCAGACTGGAGGTCAGGTAACTCCCACAGATTGTCTCCATTACTCAGTTGAATATTTTGTAGAAAAAAAAGTACATTTTCTAAAGCAAAAAATAGAAATAAAGGCAATGGTATTCAGCAGAACTTTTGGCTTGTTTTTCTTTCTTTCTTTTTCTGTCTCTCATCATCCTGTGATCATGTCCCTGTGGCTTTTGTACTCCTCCACCCTGTGACATTTGAAATATCCTTAGATTTCACCTTTCCTTTTAATCCTTGGCCTTAAAGTCCACAAAACGTAAGTCATTTGTTATAGTTATATTAACATGTTTATGTGGCTATTTCTTAGGTTTGAGTACAGTATTTCTGATGATGGCTAGTTTATTGTTAACTGCATATAGATGTATTAGTGCTTGGTGGTTAAAACTTTGGTATATTTTCTTACTTATATTGACATACTTATCCTCAAACACCTGTTCACGCTGGTTTATGTCAATAATTTTTCTTCTACTGATGTGCTAGAGATGTTGTTTAGTACTTACAAAGGCATTCATCTGTTTGTATTTTTGTGTTCTTTTTCTCAGTTTTACAAATGATACATTTTCCTACAGTAAATCCTGCCAAATACAACGACCTGTCTGTTCTTTGGAGGATGCAGTGTTGGAGAATATAACGTAAAGCTGGCTGTATAGCTGAAAATCCGTTGCCTGCAACAAGTTTTAGTGAGGACAGCATACCCCGAAGGAATAAATTCTTCTTTGTGGTGAGTACTTTGAATGAATCCGATATAACGAGATGACTAAATAGTTTAGCCTACTCTTACTTCCTTTAAAACAACACAATTAAGCAATTGGCTAGTAGCTGAAAGAATACGGGGAATATAAAATCCAACCTCCAAATAGCAGGACTTTGGCAGGCACTGTCTTTGGTTGTTTTCTCTTGGGCCATTTTATTTCAAGCCAGTTATCGTCGGCATCAAGGTCAGGCTTGGATGTCACTTGATTGAATTGGTCGTAATTACCAGCAATAAGCGATGTATTTTCCACTTTTGCTGTATTATTAAATAAGGAATATGTGGTGAATTGGAATGACATTGTATTCTAACCTGCAGACCGGCATTCAAGTAATGGTGTGCAGTTTGCGAAGGACTCGTTCTTTTTGAGTGGTTTGAACCGGTTCACCAGTACAACTGAGTCGTTTTTTTGTCGTTCCTTTTTTTTCTAATTTAGCTGCTCCCAGTCAACTCCATGCAATTGGTCAGAAAATTTTGGTATCACTCCGCAGTGCGTAGAGCAATGGGCTAATAATATTCAACGGACAAGGACTAATATGCCCAAAAAAATAGATCGCAGTAACGTCTGCCCCTATAGTCTAATTATCTTACTAAATTGATAAATGTTTACATTTGCCCCAGTGAGAATTATTTTTAATCTTTGTGTTACAAAGGGATGTGAATTTAGTTAAACTTTTGTAGTGTCTCGATCATCAGCCTTCTGCAGCTCCATAGACAGGTAGCTCGAGTTTGAAAACCTAAATTCGAAAGCACGAGTTCAGACTCGAACAGCTCGAGTTCAAAAGCACAAGTTCGAAAACCTGAGTTCGAACATGGACTGCTCGAGTTCGAAAATCTGAGCTTGACGGTTCATGCAGCAGACTAGTCTACCCGAACTCGTGGATCAGCTTGCGTTCGATGACAATTCTACTTGAAGACGCAGCAGACGATTCTACCCAAAGACTTAACTCATGTTCTGGGTCGTTCTGTCGATTCAGTGGGTACACCATTCCAGTATCCCATAAGGCCAAGCAAGCAGATACCAGAGAATTTCTAAATAGGAGAGAACTTCCACTCTCAGAGCTCCCTGTTTTGTAGGGGGTACTTGCGAGATAGTCCAAAATGAATGGGGGCCTATGGGGGCTGTACCCCCAAAATGTAACTTTCATGGGGTAAATATTTTTTTCCCTAGTAATTTTTATTATGTTTTCAATATTTGGGGCTGAGACAATAGATATAGTTCCATTTTAAGATTTTTTTTTTTTTTTTTACAGTTTTTCAACAGTAGTGAAATGCTTTTGAGTATTTGTGATGTCACGCACCACAAGCCACTTCACAGCATCTGCCATTTTGACACTTTACGGCATTCGCCACCATGACTAGTTAGCATATCATTGCATTAGCCAGATCTACAATTAGCTGTTAAACATGAAGGTCCTCTTGGTCCTTTAGATTATTATTCAACTTCATTTCAAAAACTTCCGAAGACTCTGGGTGCCGGGTCCTGTTGCAATCAGTCATAAATCTTAACTGACCTATCAGCATACATCAGAAGAATGCTAGCGTTTTATGGAAAAAATCACCCTCCCAGTAAGAAAAATGAAAGAACGTGATTTTTTCATTTCAATTCTGAAATATAATTGATGCTATATTTGCAAAAACTAAAATAAAATGTGGGCTTCTTTGTCTAGAAGTAGGTGTAAATAATTATTTTAGGTGTTTAGCTCCATTCACTCATATTCATTGAGGATTCCTTTAGGTGAATTGCAGCCTCCAGGCATAAATAGGAAGTGGACATGCTTTATGTAGATGGGCTCTGCATATACTTTCTTTGACAGTTTGGAAACAAGGAAGTAAGAGGCTGAAAGATACACAGCCTCACTTTTGCATGACAAAATAGAAACTTTTGTGTAGCCAAGAAATGTGACTTATTGGTTTATGTTACCTGATAAAAAGTTTGATATTAGAACCTTTTTTTCAACGATAGCACTGTTTGTTCAAAAGAAATTAAAACACAATAGATGAATACACAGTAAATATCTTGTGCAGGTTCCACATTTGCTTGGTGTTTTTCAGGAATACTGTATCTATTTAAGATCCCAAAATTAGATCAACAAGTCAGTACCTCCTGTGAGCTAGTTATAAATCCAGTGATATATTTAAATTATGTTACAGAGCCATTCCATCCGTAGCATGTATCTTGTTGAAGATCTTGATCTACAGACCTGTAGTATCCATGCGGAGAACTTGACCCATCCGACCACTTAATATGTTTTGTGTTTTGACTTTACTGAATGTTACATTTTCTTTTGCACTCCATTTGCTCTGGTTACTGTTGTTTGTACAACCATGTGCAAGAATCAAACCACTTTGAATCTTTTCAAAAATATTGCTTGTAGTAAGAAACCAGAGGACATTTCACTTATCATTTATTTAAATACCCATCACATGTAACTCTTACAATGCAAATAATCAAAAGAAATGAATACAGTACAAGAATTCCCTTCAAAGCATAGCATGCTTCAAATTTGGTCATGGGATAAGCTAACCCTCCTCTGCTTTTCTTTCATTTTTGGCTAATTCAGGAAATTTATTCTGTCATCCAGGTCTGGCTAAGTATATTTTGTGAGAGGTTGTTTATCAGTGAAAATTCTTCTCCACTAACCTTTTTCCATTACTTTTCTCACGTCTATTGTTTCCTAGCTTTCGCAAAGAACATAGACCTAGCGTCATCGGTGGTTTTATGCATGTCCTGCGGTAGATAGTAAACACTGAGGTCCTGCAGCTGGAATCCACAGTTCTTCAGGCTGGAACACACCTGAGCCTCATCCAGGCGCATGACGGGGATACGCACGTCTGGTGCTGGGTAGTAGAAAGAAATTTCCAGGGTTCCAATGAGCAGGAGGTGGCCCCCCTGACGAATCAGGCCGGCGATGTGACCCAGGGCTTTGTTAAAAGAAGCCAGGTCAGGACTAGAAGCCTCCAGGCAGTAGCAGGAGATCAGACAGTCGGCTCCGGATGGGGGCAAGGCGTCCAGAGGTAACGGGTTAGGTTGGTGTATGTCAACGGGTAAGACGTCAGTTACCACAGATCGAAGACGCTGTGCTTTCTCACTCCATGCCTCAGGGCTAAAAGAATAACAAAAAAAGAGGGAAAGAAAGAGGATTGAGAGCTGGATATATTTAAATTGCTGATCCCTGAAACAATGTTTGAACAGCAATTTTTAAAAGGTGTGGCACTTGTCGTCAATCAGTAGAGGTTTATCGGTTAATGGAATTTTTTTTCCCATGACATGATCTATTTTTCGATGATCAGTTCATGAATGAAACTGTTTCTGTACCGGGGTTCCTGGTGACCTAATCTTTTCAAGCAACCTTAAAATACCTACTTTTTGGTAAAGTATGCGTTAATGTACAGAAAAGGGTGCATTTGAAGTCTCACCTTCTCCCCTCCAGTTTACAGACGTGCTGAAAGAAAGGAGTCCAATCTAGACTGTTACTCTTGCCCTGAAGCCAGTTCTGCAGCTCCCTGCGGTTGGCCTCCACAAAGTCAGAAAGGATCACACGATTAAAGCGCTCACAGCCGCTCATCACTTGGTACAGAGTAGGACCAGAACCTATATCCACCAGAACATCCCCCTTCAAATCACCTGATAGGGAGGAGGGGGGGAGATAGAGAGAGAGAGAGAGAGAGAGAGAGAGAGAGAGAAAAGAGCAAGAGCGTTTTAAATGTGAAAAAATAAGAGTCCAAAAAGCTACTGCAGCACAAGAACTGAAAGCAGGCAGATGAGAAAAGTGGAGATGGGGACAATGGAAGAGATGTCAGTATAGAGAAAGAGAGAGAGAGAGAGAGAGAGATAGAGAGAGAGACATAAAGGAGAGAACGTACCCTCAGTGAAAGCCCTGTGTATCAGGCCAAGTTTCCATGGCACGACATTGTCTTTGTTGTCAAAGCTGGCACGTGGTGGAGTGTAGTGCCTCTGCAGGTACAACGCAGGATCAAAATGCTGGTAACTTGCCTTCAGCTCGGCCTTGGACGTTCCTTTCTCTTGCCCGGCACTTTCCTTTCCGTTCTGTCCCTCCATCTTGTCGGTCTTTGAGCGTCTGCTGAGGGAAGTGTCCCCCTGACGTACTTATACCCGTATGTGCACACCTCAGGACGTTTGCTTTGGTACCTGTATGTATAAGCCTCAGGACATTTGCTAACGTTCACGATGTGGTTTCAGCCTCAGAAAAAGAGATCCTTGTCTGTCCAGCAGTCCAAATAATAACAATCAGGTTTTGTACCTTTCTGACCTCGGGCATTGATTGCACTAGGACGGCCCTTACTCCATATTTACACAATGACCACGTTTGTAATTTCAACAGAATTTACAATACATCTCTCATTGTAATTGATCTGGCCTCAGTAGTTATCTAATATTTAAACAGAGTTGGCCATTTTCTATCCTTTCTCTTTTTCTTTCCCTGGTTCATGGGTGGTTGACCAGTACCTCTTATCTAACCCTACCAATCTCTTATCCCCAGCCGCCCTTTGGTTGTTTTCTTGTAAATGTACACGTTACTCCTATTGTAAGTTACTTGGGCGGAATCAAATGTTTACCAAAGTAACAGAAAAGCGACTGACCTTCAATGGACTATGCAAATGACATCAGGTGACAGTTTTAAAGAGAAACAGAAAATTGTGCTTGTTTCTGGAATGAGTGTTAAATGCCAAGGTGCATTGCAATGCCATTCTTTAGTAATCATTTGAGTCACTTGAATAATTTTTGTAAATAAAATGTTGTTTTGATTAAATAAATACATTAAGAATAAATTCCATCCAATGGCCTTACGACACCAGTACAACTTTCCTCCTCCAAAATGGCGCTAGCCAGGTAGCAATACCTCAGCCTTAGCCAGGCGTCAACTCCCGCTGGTCCGTCAAGGTTCTAGATTAGCGGACGGATCTGCAGAGCATCACGGTAATGGAGTGTTATGGGTTCCTGGAATAAAGTCCACTGGGATGTGGTGCAATCAGGTGGTGACTAAACATATATTGTAGGAGACGTGCATTAGCCCATGATCTGATGGTGTTAAGGAGTGAAGAATCACTCTCAATGTCTCTTTTGGCCAGGAGATGGCGCCTGTCGACCAGTGGCTGTGTACGTACTAAAACACTTGCTTGATAAGTGAAATTAAAGTGTGCCTTGTTTGAGTTATAAGTACATTAAAAGTTTGTTAATGTCTTGCAAATATACAGGCAATATACCATGAATATGTTCTTTTTAAATTGAGGGGAATTTTTCCTCAATCTTGGAAACTGTAATCTTGGGGCAACGTAAATGTGTTTCTTGGTTAATTTGAAGGTCTTTCAAGTCAGACTGGAGGTCAGGTAACTCCCACAGATTGTCTCCATTACTCAGTTGAATATTTTTTAGAGAAAAAAGTACATTTTCTAAAACAAAAAAATAAAAATAAAGGCAATGGTATTCAGCAGAACTTTAGGCTTGTTTTTCTTTCTTTCTTTTTCTGTCTCTCACCATCCTGTGATCATGTCCCTGTGGCTTTTGTACTCAACCACCCTGTGACATTTGAAATATCCTTAGATTTCACCTTTCCTTTTAATCCTTGGCCTTAAAGTCCACAAAATGTAAGTCATTTGTTATAGTTATATTAACATGTTTATGTGGCTATTTCTTAGGTTTGAGTACAATATTTCTGATGATGGCTAGTTTATTGTTAACTGCATATAGATGTACTAGTGCTTGGTGGTTAAAACTTTGGTATATTTTCTTACTTATATTGACATACTTATCCTCAAACACCTGTTCACGCTGGTTTACGTCAATAATTTTTCCTCTACTGATGTGCTAGAGATGTTGTTTAGTACTTACAAAGGCATTCATCTGTTTGTATTTTTGTGCTCTTTTTCTCAGTTTTACAAATGATACATTTTCCTACAGTAAATCCTGCCAAATACAACAACCTGTCTGTTCTTTGGAGGATGCAGTGTTGGAGAACATAACGTAAAGCTGGCTGTATAGCTGAAAATCCGTTGCCTGCAACAAGTTTTAGTGAGGACAGCATACCCCGAAGGAATAAATTCTTCTTTGTGGTGAGTACTTTGAATGAATCCGATATAACGAGATGACTAAATAGTTTAGCCTACTCTTACTTCCTTTAAAACAACACAGTTAAGCAATTGGCTAGTAGCTGAAAGAATACGGGGAATATAAAATCCAAACTTCAAATAGCAGGACTTTGGCAGGGACTGTCTTTGGTTGTTTTCTCTTGGGCCATTTTATTTCAAGCCAGTTATCGTCGGCATCAAGGTCAGGCTTGGATTTCACTTGATTGAATTGGTCGGAATTACCAGCAATAAGCGATGTATTTTCCACTTTTGCTGTATTATTAAATAAGGAATATGTGGTGAATTGGAATGACATTGTATTCTAACCTGCAGACCGGCATTCAAGTAATGGTGTGCAATTTGCGAAGGACTCGTTCTTTTTGAGTCGTTTGTACCAGTTACCAGTTCACCAGTAAAACTGAGTCGTTTTTTTGTCGTTGCTTTTTTTCTAATTTAGCTGCTCCCAGTCAACTGCATGCAATTGGTCAGAAAATTTTGGTGTCACTCCGCAGTGCGTAGAGCAACGGGCTAACAATATTCAACGGACAAGGACTAATATGCCCCCCAAAATTGGTCGCAGTAACGTCTGCCCCTATAGTCTAATTGTCTTACTAAATTGGTAAATGTTTACATTTGCCCCAGTGAGAATTATTTTTAATCTTTGTGTTACAAAGGGATGTGAATTTAGTTAAACCTTTGTAGTGTCTCGATCATCAGCCTTCTGCAGCTCCATAGACAGGTAGCTCGAGTTTGAAAACCTAAATTCGAAAGCACGAGTTCAGACTCGAACAGCTCGAGTTCAAAAGCACAAGTTCGAAAACCTGAGTTAGAATTTGGACAGCTCGAGTTCGAATTTGGACAGCTCGAGTTAGAAAATCTGAGCTTGACAGTTCATGCAGCAGACTAGTCTACCCGAACTCGTGGATCAGCTTGCGTTTGATGACAATTCTATCTGAAGACGCAGCAGACGATTCTACCCAAAGACTTAACTCATGTTCTGGGTCGTTCTGTCGATTCAGTGGATACACCATTCCAGTATCCCATAAGGCCAAGCAAGCAGATACCAGAGAATTTCTAAATAGGAGAGAACTTCCACTCTCAGAGCTCCCTGTTTTGTAGGGGGCACTTGCGAGATAGTCCAAAATGAATGGGGGCCTATGGGGGCTGTACCCCCAAAATGTAACTTTCATGGGGTAAATATTTTTTTCCTAGTAATTTTTATTATGTTTTCAATATTTGGGGCTGAGACAATAGATATAGTTCCATTTTAAGATTTTTTTTTTTTTTTTTTTACAGTTTTTCAACAGTAGTGAAATGCTTTTGAGTATTTGTGATGTCACACACCACAAGCCACTTCACGGCATCTGCCATTTTGACACTTTACGGCATTCGCCACCATGACTAGTTAGCATATCGTTACATTAGCCAGATCTACAATTAGCTGTTAAACACGAAGGTCCTCTTGGTCCTTTAGATTATTATTCAACTTCATTTCAAAAGCTTCCGAAGACTCTGGGTGCCGGGTCCTGTTGCAATCAGTCATAAATCTTAACTGACCTATCAGCATACATCAGAAGAATTCTAGCGTTTTATGGAAAAAATTACCCTCCCAGTAAGAAAAATGAAAGAACGTGATTTTTTCATTTCAATTCTGAAATATAATTGATGCTATATTTGCAAGAACTAAAATAAAATGTGGGCTTCTTTGTCTAGAAGTAGGTGTAAATAATTATTTTAGGCGTTTAGCTCCATTCACTCATATTCATTGAGGATTCCTTTAGGTGAATTGCAGCCTCCAGGCATAAATAGGAAGTGGACATGCTTTATGTAGATGGGCTCTGCATATACTTTCTTTGACAGTTTGGAAACAAGGAAGTAAGAGGCTGAAAGATACACAGCCTCACTTTTGCATGACAAAATAGAAACTTTTGTGTAGCCAAGAAATGTGACTTATTAGTTTATGTTACGTGATAAAAAGTTTGATATTAGAACCTTTTTTTCAACGATAGCACTGTTTGTTCAAAAGAAATTAAAACACAATAGATGAATACACAGTAAATATCTTGTGCAGGTTCCACATTTGCTTGGTGTTTTTCAGGAATACTGTATCTATTTAAGATCCCAAAATTAGATCAACAAGTCAGTACCTCCTGTGAGCTAGTTATAAATCTAGTGATATATTTAAATTATGTTACAGAGCCATTCCATCCGTAGCATGTATCTTGTTGAAGATCTTGATCTACAGACCTGTAGTATCCATGCGGAGAACTTGACCCATCCGACCACTTAATATGTTTTGTGTTTTGACTTTACTGAATGTTACATTTTCTTTTGCACTCCATTTGCTCTGGTTACTGTTGTTTGTACAACCATGTGCAAGAATCAAACCACTTTGAATCTTTTCAAAAATATTGCTTGTAGTAAGAAACCAGAGGACATTTCACTTATCATTTATTTAAATACCCATCACATGTAACTCTTACAATGCAAATAATCAAAAGAAATGAATACAGTACAAGAATTCCCTTCAAAGCATAGCATGCTTCAAATTTGGTCATGGGATAAGCTAACCCTCCTCTGCTTTTCTTTCATTTTTGGCTAATTCAGGAAATTTATTCTGTCATCCAGGTCTGGCTAAGTATATTTTGTGAGAGGTTGTTTATCAGTGAAAATTCTTCTCCACTAACCTTTTTCCATTACTTTTCTCACGTCTATTGTTTCCTAGCTTTCGCAAAGAACATAGACCTAGCGTCATCGGTGGTTTTATGCATGTCCTGCGGTAGATAGTAAACACTGAGGTCCTGCAGCTGGAATCCACAGTTCTTCAGGCTGGAACACACCTGAGCCTCATCCAGGCGCATGACGGGGATACGCACGTCTGGTGCTGGGTAGTAGAAAGAAATTTCCAGGGTTCCAATGAGCAGGAGGTGGCCCCCCTGACGAATCAGGCCGGCGATGTGACCCAGGGCTTTGTTAAAAGAAGCCAGGTCAGGACTAGAAGCCTCCAGGCAGTAGCAGGAGATCAGACAGTCGGCTCCGGATGGGGGCAAGGCGTCCAGAGGTAACGGGTTAGGTTGGTGTATGTCAACGGGTAAGACGTCAGTTACCACAGATCGAAGACGCTGTGCTTTCTCACTCCATGCCTCAGGGCTAAAAGAATAACAAAAAAAGAGGGAAAGAAAGAGGATTGAGAGCTGGATATATTTAAATTGCTGATCCCTGAAACAATGTTTGAACAGCAATTTTTAAAAGGTGTGGCACTTGTCGTCAATCAGTAGAGGTTTATCGGTTAATGGAATTTTTTTTCCCATGACATGATCTATTTTTCGATGATCAGTTCATGAATGAAACTGTTTCTGTACCGGGGTTCCTGGTGACCTAATCTTTTCAAGCAACCTTAAAATACCTACTTTTTGGTAAAGTATGCGTTAATGTACAGAAAAGGGTGCATTTGAAGTCTCACCTTCTCCCCTCCAGTTTACAGACGTGCTGAAAGAAAGGAGTCCAATCTAGACTGTTACTCTTGCCCTGAAGCCAGTTCTGCAGCTCCCTGCGGTTGGCCTCCACAAAGTCAGAAAGGATCACACGATTAAAGCGCTCACAGCCGCTCATCACTTGGTACAGAGTAGGACCAGAACCTATATCCACCAGAACATCCCCCTTCAAATCACCTGATAGGGAGGAGGGGGGGAGATAGAGAGAGAGAGAGAGAGAGAGAGAGAGAGAGAAAAGAGCAAGAGCGTTTTAAATGTGAAAAAATAAGAGTCCAAAAAGCTACTGCAGCACAAGAACTGAAAGCAGGCAGATGAGAAAAGTGGAGATGGGGACAATGGAAGAGATGTCAGTATAGAGAAAGAGAGAGAGAGAGAGAGAGAGATAGAGAGAGAGACATAAAGGAGAGAACGTACCCTCAGTGAAAGCCCTGTGTATCAGGCCAAGTTTCCATGGCACGACATTGTCTTTGTTGTCAAAGCTGGCACGTGGTGGAGTGTAGTGCCTCTGCAGGTACAACGCAGGATCAAAATGCTGGTAACTTGCCTTCAGCTCGGCCTTGGACGTTCCTTTCTCTTGCCCGGCACTTTCCTTTCCGTTCTGTCCCTCCATCTTGTCGGTCTTTGAGCGTCTGCTGAGGGAAGTGTCCCCCTGACGTACTTATACCCGTATGTGCACACCTCAGGACGTTTGCTTTGGTACCTGTATGTATAAGCCTCAGGACATTTGCTAACGTTCACGATGTGGTTTCAGCCTCAGAAAAAGAGATCCTTGTCTGTCCAGCAGTCCAAATAATAACAATCAGGTTTTGTACCTTTCTGACCTCGGGCATTGATTGCACTAGGACGGCCCTTACTCCATATTTACACAATGACCACGTTTGTAATTTCAACAGAATTTACAATACATCTCTCATTGTAATTGATCTGGCCTCAGTAGTTATCTAATATTTAAACAGAGTTGGCCATTTTCTATCCTTTCTCTTTTTCTTTCCCTGGTTCATGGGTGGTTGACCAGTACCTCTTATCTAACCCTACCAATCTCTTATCCCCAGCCGCCCTTTGGTTGTTTTCTTGTAAATGTACACGTTACTCCTATTGTAAGTTACTTGGGCGGAATCAAATGTTTACCAAAGTAACAGAAAAGCGACTGACCTTCAATGGACTATGCAAATGACATCAGGTGACAGTTTTAAAGAGAAACAGAAAATTGTGCTTGTTTCTGGAATGAGTGTTAAATGCCAAGGTGCATTGCAATGCCATTCTTTAGTAATCATTTGAGTCACTTGAATAATTTTTGTAAATAAAATGTTGTTTTGATTAAATAAATACATTAAGAATAAATTCCATCCAATGGCCTTACGACACCAGTACAACTTTCCTCCTCCAAAATGGCGCTAGCCAGGTAGCAATACCTCAGCCTTAGCCAGGCGTCAACTCCCGCTGGTCCGTCAAGGTTCTAGATTAGCGGACGGATCTGCAGAGCATCACGGTAATGGAGTGTTATGGGTTCCTGGAATAAAGTCCACTGGGATGTGGTGCAATCAGGTGGTGACTAAACATATATTGTAGGAGACGTGCATTAGCCCATGATCTGATGGTGTTAAGGAGTGAAGAATCACTCTCAATGTCTCTTTTGGCCAGGAGATGGCGCCTGTCGACCAGTGGCTGTGTACGTACTAAAACACTTGCTTGATAAGTGAAATTAAAGTGTGCCTTGTTTGAGTTATAAGTACATTAAAAGTTTGTTAATGTCTTGCAAATATACAGGCAATATACCATGAATATGTTCTTTTTAAATTGAGGGGAATTTTTCCTCAATCTTGGAAACTGTAATCTTGGGGCAACGTAAATGTGTTTCTTGGTTAATTTGAAGGTCTTTCAAGTCAGACTGGAGGTCAGGTAACTCCCACAGATTGTCTCCATTACTCAGTTGAATATTTTTTAGAGAAAAAAGTACATTTTCTAAAACAAAAAAATAAAAATAAAGGCAATGGTATTCAGCAGAACTTTAGGCTTGTTTTTCTTTCTTTCTTTTTCTGTCTCTCACCATCCTGTGATCATGTCCCTGTGGCTTTTGTACTCAACCACCCTGTGACATTTGAAATATCCTTAGATTTCACCTTTCCTTTTAATCCTTGGCCTTAAAGTCCACAAAATGTAAGTCATTTGTTATAGTTATATTAACATGTTTATGTGGCTATTTCTTAGGTTTGAGTACAATATTTCTGATGATGGCTAGTTTATTGTTAACTGCATATAGATGTACTAGTGCTTGGTGGTTAAAACTTTGGTATATTTTCTTACTTATATTGACATACTTATCCTCAAACACCTGTTCACGCTGGTTTACGTCAATAATTTTTCCTCTACTGATGTGCTAGAGATGTTGTTTAGTACTTACAAAGGCATTCATCTGTTTGTATTTTTGTGCTCTTTTTCTCAGTTTTACAAATGATACATTTTCCTACAGTAAATCCTGCCAAATACAACAACCTGTCTGTTCTTTGGAGGATGCAGTGTTGGAGAACATAACGTAAAGCTGGCTGTATAGCTGAAAATCCGTTGCCTGCAACAAGTTTTAGTGAGGACAGCATACCCCGAAGGAATAAATTCTTCTTTGTGGTGAGTACTTTGAATGAATCCGATATAACGAGATGACTAAATAGTTTAGCCTACTCTTACTTCCTTTAAAACAACACAGTTAAGCAATTGGCTAGTAGCTGAAAGAATACGGGGAATATAAAATCCAAACTTCAAATAGCAGGACTTTGGCAGGGACTGTCTTTGGTTGTTTTCTCTTGGGCCATTTTATTTCAAGCCAGTTATCGTCGGCATCAAGGTCAGGCTTGGATTTCACTTGATTGAATTGGTCGGAATTACCAGCAATAAGCGATGTATTTTCCACTTTTGCTGTATTATTAAATAAGGAATATGTGGTGAATTGGAATGACATTGTATTCTAACCTGCAGACCGGCATTCAAGTAATGGTGTGCAATTTGCGAAGGACTCGTTCTTTTTGAGTCGTTTGTACCAGTTACCAGTTCACCAGTAAAACTGAGTCGTTTTTTTGTCGTTGCTTTTTTTCTAATTTAGCTGCTCCCAGTCAACTGCATGCAATTGGTCAGAAAATTTTGGTATCACTCCGCAGTGCGTAGAGCAACGGGCTAACAATATTCAACGGACAAGGACTAATATGCCCCCCAAAATTGGTCGCAGTAACGTCTGCCCCTATAGTCTAATTGTCTTACTAAATTGGTAAATGTTTACATTTGCCCCAGTGAGAATTATTTTTAATCTTTGTGTTACAAAGGGATGTGAATTTAGTTAAACCTTTGTAGTGTCTCGATCATCAGCCTTCTGCAGCTCCATAGACAGGTAGCTCGAGTTTGAAAACCTAAATTCGAAAGCACGAGTTCAGACTCGAACAGCTCGAGTTCAAAAGCACAAGTTCGAAAACCTGAGTTAGAATTTGGACAGCTCGAGTTCGAATTTGGACAGCTCGAGTTAGAAAATCTGAGCTTGACAGTTCATGCAGCAGACTAGTCTACCCGAACTCGTGGATCAGCTTGCGTTTGATGACAATTCTATCTGAAGACGCAGCAGACGATTCTACCCAAAGACTTAACTCATGTTCTGGGTCGTTCTGTCGATTCAGTGGATACACCATTCCAGTATCCCATAAGGCCAAGCAAGCAGATACCAGAGAATTTCTAAATAGGAGAGAACTTCCACTCTCAGAGCTCCCTGTTTTGTAGGGGGCACTTGCGAGATAGTCCAAAATGAATGGGGGCCTATGGGGGCTGTACCCCCAAAATGTAACTTTCATGGGGTAAATATTTTTTTCCTAGTAATTTTTATTATGTTTTCAATATTTGGGGCTGAGACAATAGATATAGTTCCATTTTAAGATTTTTTTTTTTTTTTTTTTACAGTTTTTCAACAGTAGTGAAATGCTTTTGAGTATTTGTGATGTCACACACCACAAGCCACTTCACGGCATCTGCCATTTTGACACTTTACGGCATTCGCCACCATGACTAGTTAGCATATCGTTACATTAGCCAGATCTACAATTAGCTGTTAAACACGAAGGTCCTCTTGGTCCTTTAGATTATTATTCAACTTCATTTCAAAAGCTTCCGAAGACTCTGGGTGCCGGGTCCTGTTGCAATCAGTCATAAATCTTAACTGACCTATCAGCATACATCAGAAGAATTCTAGCGTTTTATGGAAAAAATTACCCTCCCAGTAAGAAAAATGAAAGAACGTGATTTTTTCATTTCAATTCTGAAATATAATTGATGCTATATTTGCAAGAACTAAAATAAAATGTGGGCTTCTTTGTCTAGAAGTAGGTGTAAATAATTATTTTAGGCGTTTAGCTCCATTCACTCATATTCATTGAGGATTCCTTTAGGTGAATTGCAGCCTCCAGGCATAAATAGGAAGTGGACATGCTTTATGTAGATGGGCTCTGCATATACTTTCTTTGACAGTTTGGAAACAAGGAAGTAAGAGGCTGAAAGATACACAGCCTCACTTTTGCATGACAAAATAGAAACTTTTGTGTAGCCAAGAAATGTGACTTATTAGTTTATGTTACGTGATAAAAAGTTTGATATTAGAACCTTTTTTTCAACGATAGCACTGTTTGTTCAAAAGAAATTAAAACACAATAGATGAATACACAGTAAATATCTTGTGCAGGTTCCACATTTGCTTGGTGTTTTTCAGGAATACTGTATCTATTTAAGATCCCAAAATTAGATCAACAAGTCAGTACCTCCTGTGAGCTAGTTATAAATCTAGTGATATATTTAAATTATGTTACAGAGCCATTCCATCCGTAGCATGTATCTTGTTGAAGATCTTGATCTACAGACCTGTAGTATCCATGCGGAGAACTTGACCCATCCGACCACTTAATATGTTTTGTGTTTTGACTTTACTGAATGTTACATTTTCTTTTGCACTCCATTTGCTCTGGTTACTGTTGTTTGTACAACCATGTGCAAGAATCAAACCACTTTGAATCTTTTCAAAAATATTGCTTGTAGTAAGAAACCAGAGGACATTTCACTTATCATTTATTTAAATACCCATCACATGTAACTCTTACAATGCAAATAATCAAAAGAAATGAATACAGTACAAGAATTCCCTTCAAAGCATAGCATGCTTCAAATTTGGTCATGGGATAAGCTAACCCTCCTCTGCTTTTCTTTCATTTTTAGCTAATTCAGGAAACTTATTCTGTCATCCAGGTCTGGCTAAATATATATTGTGAGAGGTTGTTTATCAGTGAAAATTCTTCTCCACTAACCTTTTTCCATTACTTTTCTCACGTCTATTGTTTCCTAGCTTTCGCAAAGAACATAGACCTAGCGTCATCGGTGGTTTTATGCATGTCCTGCGGTAGATAGTAAACACTGAGGTCCTGCAGCTGGAATCCACAGTTCTTCAGGCTGGAACACACCTGAGCCTCATCCAGGCGCATGACGGGGATACGCACGTCAGGTGCTGGGTAGTAGAAAGAAATTTCCAGGGTTCCAATGAGCAGGAGGTGGCCCCCCTGACGAATCAGGCCGGCGATGTGACCCAGGGCTTTGTTAAAAGAAGCCAGGTCAGGACTAGAAGCCTCCAGGCAGTAGCAGGAGATCAGACAGTCGGCTCCGGATGGGGGCAAGGCGTCCAGAGGTAACGGGTTAGGTTGGTGTATGTCAACGGGCAAGACGTCAGTTACCACAGATCGAAGACGCTGTGCTTTTTCACTCCATGCTTCAGGGCTAAAAGAATAACCAAAAAAGAGGGAAAGAAAGAGGATTTAGAGGTGGATATACTTAAATTGCTGATCCCTGAAACAACGTTTGAACAGCAATTTTTAAAAAAGTGTGGCACCTGTCGTCAATCAGTAGAGGTTTATCGGTTAATGGAATTTTTTTTTTCCATGACCTGATCTATTTTTTGATGATCAGTTCATGAATGAAACTGTTTATCTGTACCAGGGTTCCTGGTGACCTAATCTTTTCAAGCAACCTTAAAATACCTACTTTTTGGTAAAGTATGCGTTAATGTACAGAAAAGGGTGCATTTGAAGTCTCACCTTCTCCCCTCCAGTTTACAGACGTGCTGAAAGAAAGGTGTCCAGTCTAGACTGTTACTCTTGCCCTGAAGCCAGTTCTGCAGCTCCCTGCGGTTGGCCTCCACAAAGTCAGAAAGGATCACACGATTAAAGCGCTCACAGCCGCTCATCACTTGGTACAGAGTAGGACCAGAACCTATATCCACCAGAACATCCCCCTTCAAATCACCTGATAGGGGGAGAGAGAGAGAGAGAGAGAGAGAGAAAAAAAGAGCAAGAGCGTTTTAAATGTGAAAAAATAAGAGTCCAAAAAGCTACTGCAGCACAAGAACTGAAAGCAGGCAGATGAGAAAAGTGGAGATGGGGACAATGGAAGAGATGTCAGTATAGAGAAAGAGAGAGAGAGAGAGAGAGAGATAGAGAGAGAGACATAAAGGAGAGAACGTACCCTCAGTGAAAGCCCTGTGTATCAGGCCAAGTTTCCACGGCACGACATTGTCTTTGTTGTCAAAGCTGGCACGTGGTGGAGTGTAGTGCCTCTGCAGGTACAACGCAGGATCAAAATGCTGGTAACTTGCCTTCAGCTCGGCCTTGGACGTTCCTTTCTCTTGCCCGGCACTTTCCTTTCCGTTCTGTCCCTCCATCTTGTCGGTCTTTGAGCGTCTGCTGAGGGAAGCGTCCCCCTGACGTACTTATACCCGTGTGTGCACACCTCAGGACGTTTACTTTGGTACCTGTATGTATAAGCCTCAGGACATTTGCTAACGTTCACGATGTGGTTTCAGCCTCAGAAAAAGAGATCCTTGTCTGTCCAGCAGTCCAAATAATAGCAATCAGGTTTTGTGCCTTTCTGACCTCGGGCATTGATTGCACTAGGACGGCCCTTACTCCATATTTACACAATGACCACGTTTGTAATTTCAACAGAATTAACAATACATCTCTCATTGTAATTAATCTGGCCTCAGTAGTTATCGAATATTTAAACAGAGTTGGCCATTTTCTATCCTTTCTCTTTTTCTTTCCCTGGTTCATGGGTGGTTGACCAGTACCTCTTATCTAACCCTACCAATCTCTTATCCCCAGCCACCGTGTGGTTGTTTTCTTGTAAATGTACACTTTACTCCTATTGTAAGTTACTTGGGCTGAATCAAATGTTTACCAAAGTAACAGAAAAGCAACTGACCCTCAATGGACTATGCAAATGACATCAGGTGACAGTTTTAAAGAGAAACAGAAAATTATGTTTGTTTCTGGAATGAGTGTTAAATGCCAAGGTGCATTGAAATATCATATTTTAGTAGTCATTTGAGTCACTTGAATATTTTTTGTAAAGAAAATGTTGTTTTGATTAAATAAATAAATACATTAAGAAATAATGGTGTGCGTTAATGGTTATTTAAAATAATCTAAGCACACCGCTAAACTTGTGCCATAAGAAGGAACAAAAAATACACCATCTTTTTAAAAATATTTTATACCATATAAGCAGAGCTTGTGAATATGATCGTGAGATCCAAGCTTGTACCAGTGTCTCTCTCAAAATCTGAAAACCGCAACACATAATTCTCTGAAACAACAAGGGAGATGGGCAAATATAATTTACCACATGGGGAAAAAATATCGATTGTGCAGTACAGGATTATGAAAACCGCCACCAAATGCTCGTAAATAACACAAAGAATTTACATGTTTTATGCTCAGCACACAGATCTGTTGCTACGTTCTTGCCCGTCCGTTTCTTTTTAATACCTTTTTCAAAATGTTCTACAACGGCTAAGAATTTAGCCCTATATCTTGTACCCCACTTTTACATGTGCCACATGTCATTATTAAAAAAATTACATATAAATAAATAAATGACCTAAAACGTAACTTCAAATTTAAAAGGCTAAAATTCAAAATTCACGTTAGTGGGAAGGACTGAGGGACTTGTGCGGCAGTTTGGCCACAGGCTTGAGAATCATTTTGAAAACCAGAGGCGTTAGCTTTGGTCTTGTGACTCACGCCCAGTGGAAATCGTTAAAAAGCGTTCCAATGGGGAAAGAATAGGACAAGAATAAGAAAAAAGTGAGTGTATCGGAAAAAAAAGGTTTTTCGAAGACAATGTGGTTTGGGTTTCTCCTATAATACCGACTTGGTAACAGTGTTTGATTAGAGCTTGCACAAAGATAGTTTCTCCTTTGTTTATATTCAGTGTGCTCTTAAGCTGAGTATAGAATTTCAGATGTTCTAACAACGTGACTTTTCCAGCGCAGTTTTTCCATACTCACTGCTGTATCCTACATTTAAACCAAAAAAATAACATTTGTTGTTATTTAAATTTAAAACATATAAAACTTAAATGAGAAAATGTTCGAATAACAACATTTCATAAGTGATGGCATCATTATTTGATGAATGTGTAAAATATTTTTGAATTTTGGACATATTACTAATCAAAAGATATAATTATAAATGAACAAATATAATACCCCCTCCCCGCCACGCTTTCAAACCACAGAAAGTCTGTTAATGTTTCGAACATTTATTAAATGTATTTCTTTCAGCACTTGCGGTGTGATAACAAATGGGTAATGACTTTTTCACATTTAAATAAAAGAGAGCGTCAGGGGAAACCAAAGTGAGGACAGGTGTGTAGGATTAGTGATCAGACCGGTGATTAGTAACCGGTGACGCTGCGCGCTGAATGGCTCAAACCGGCGAGGGAGGAGACGAGGTCGTTACAACATTTAACAAAGAATAAGGTGGTAAGTACATAAACAAATCATCAGGCAGATCCTGTAAAACACAAAAAAGTTTGATCAGGATCAGTTACTGATATTGGGTAGTGTTTTGTAGTTTTTGGTTTGCAACGACGATGGCCAGGAAATCAAGACCTCTGAGATCGCCAAAATTCGATACGAAGTTTGATAACTACTTCTTAAGAATCCAGCTAACAGCTAAATAATGCTGTAGTCGCTGTTAACAAGCATTCTAGTGCTGGAAGCAATATCTGAAATGGGGAGTCAGGTGTCTACCGAGCAAGAGAAAATAGATGCTGTCCTGTAAAGGAGGGAATATTGAACACACCATCGACGCTTTTACAAAATTTAAGAGGTGAGTAAAGAAAGAAAGAACTCATACTATGGAGAGAGAGAGCGCTAGAAGGAGAGGCTGTTCAGGCATGAAAAATGTACTTTTTTTTTATTGTGTTTAAGATTAATCCATCAGAGGGAATCAGAACCACCTGTTCCCAGCCGTGGTCACTTCTCATAGAAACAATCAATGAATTTTATAGTGTCCTTTCCAGAAGAAAGCTCTTATACTGAACATAGATATGACTTTTGACAGTCACAGTGGCTTTGAGGTTTGTGTGTTGTGTCCCAAATGTTTTGACGTTTTGAGTTTCATAAGTGTGTTAATTTTTAAAATAAGATTTATTCTGTGAATATTATTTGTTGTCTTTAATTTCAGTGAGAAGGCAACATATCCAAAAACAGTGTTCTCCATACTTAAGGTACGACTGTTGTGATTTTTCAGCTCTACCGTATATTATGACGCAACTCATTTGAACACCACTGAACTGGATTTTAATATGCTTCATGTTAAATTGATTGCACTTCCATTTTTATACTGAAGGAACTGGTATGCAAACTGATCACTTTCATGAGAGCTGAACTGAAGAGGTTGGA